>NC_138903.1:87238489-87443489 GCF_965194825.1 Balaenoptera physalus
TCTGTGATATATATTTTAAGATGATAACTGGAATTATGAGTCATAATATTATACCAGGACATAACAGATTTCCAGGAATTTCACAGAACTTCTGGAACACATATATGTATACTAATATAACATAAAGAAGGCTTCGTGTTACTTCTTATTTGGCAATGCTTCCCATGTAATTTAACATATCAAATAAACCTAATTAGTTTAACATCTCTCTTTTTAAAGGAGAGAGAACAAATCTTTTGAGATGTTCTAGGGGCCCTGTGGGAAATCTCAAAGTTGGTTCAAGGTCAAAAAGAGTTTGTTTAGAATTTGATTTTTGTCAAAAACATCAAAAGATTCAAAACAACTTGGTCAAATAGGATCATACTTCACAGTGAAACAATACTTATTTATCCATTTAACCAAAGTAAAAATCGAAGACTTCACAGACAAATACAAAGTTAAATAGTTGTTATAGGAAATTATTTTGGTAAAACACATAATCTTTGCTTTCTAAGAAGAATACCTAAAAGGTAAAGAAACTTTCACAATCTGTTATCAAAAGAAGACCAAAGCTGAGTAAAACTTTGTCCTTTTAACAGAGAGAAAACCAAATTCTAATTTTGTACCAGCTTACTTTTGATATTAAAATTTATTTAACTTCACTGAGTTCATTCTAATCTTAACCAAGCTGAACGTGCATAAAATTTCTTTCTCAAGATTCCTTTTCCACAAAACGTTTTTTGTTCTATGTTTTTCCTTTTCCCCATTCTGAAATACACAGTATTACTTTAGGACAAAATTACTTCCTTTTTTCTCAAGAAAAATGCATCTCCGTTCTTCATAGCTTTTCTCTTATCATAAATAACACCTTAATTTTTAGTAGAAATAAGGAAGTAAACTATTGTGAACTGTGTTTTTTATTAACATTCTGCAGTTTGACAAATCTATAAATGCCTTATGTAATTTCTAGAAACATATGAATTCTCATAGTACATTTTTCAGTGTGGGACAAAATTATTTATTAGTAGACCCAAGTATCTTTAGTTCCTTTGTAAAAGTGGATGAACCTATGTTCAGTAATGGATGTTTCAGTATTTTACCTTATTTGAAAATGACCTAGATATTTCATGATTATTCATCATTTATTTTAACTTTGCATAATTTTAAGGTTTCAGGTTACAGAAGAATTGGGGAAATTATTTTTTAAATTTACCTAAAATTTTTTATTCTGCTCATATCTATTTAATTTACTTGCTCACAACAATTATGTTTAGATTATTTATGAAAATTTCATCATACCAAGTCATTTTTCTTTCTTTTTTTTCTTATCTTTATTGGAGTATAATTGATTTACAATGTTGTGTTAGATTCTGCTGTATAACAAAGTGAATCAGCTATATGTATACATATATCCCCATATACCCTCCCTCTTGAGCCTGCCTCCCACCCTCCCTATCCCACCCCTCTAGGTGGTCACAAAGCACCGAGCTGATCTCCCTGTGCTATGCAGTTGCTTCCCACTAGCTATCTATTTTACATTTGGTAGTGTAAGTATGTCAATACTACTCTCTCACTTCGTCCCAGCTTCCCTTTACCCACCCACCCCGTGTCCTCAAGGCCATTCTCTATGTCTGCATCTTTATTCCTGTCCTGCCCCTAGGTTCATCAGAACCATTTTTTTTTTTTTTTTTTACATTCCATATAAATGTGTTAGTATACGGTATTTGTTTTTCTCTTTCTGATTTACTTCACTCTGTATGACAGACTCTAGGTCCATCCACCTTACTACAAATAATTCAATTTCATTTCTTTTTATGGCTGAGTAATATTCCATTGTATATATGTGCCACATCTTTATCCATTCATCTGTCAATGGACACTTAGGTTTCTTCCAGGTCCTGGTTATTGTAAATAGAGCTGCAATGAATATACATTTTGGTATATGACTCTTTTTGAATTATGGATTTCTCAGGGTATATGCCCAGTATTGGGATTGCTTGGTCATATGGTAGTTCTATTCTTAGTTTTTTAATGAACCTCCATACTGTTTTCCATAGTGGCTGTATCAATTTACATTCCCACCAACAGTGCAAGAGGGTTCCCTTTTCACCACACCCCCTCCAGCATTTGTTTGCAGATTTTTTGATGATGACCATTATGACTTGTGTAAGATGAAACCTCATTGTGGTTTTGATTTGCATTTCTCTAATGAATAGTGATGTTGAGCATCCTTTCATGTGTTTGCTGGCAATCTCTCTATATTCTTTGGAGAAATGTCTATTTAGGTCTTTCACCCATTTTTGGATTGGGTTGTTTGTGTTTTTGATATTGAGCTGCATGAGCTGCTTATATATGTCGGAGATTAATCCTTTGTCAGTTGCTTCGTTTGCAAATATTTTCTCCCATTCTGAAGGTTGTCTTTTCGTGTTGTTTATGGTTTCCTTTGCTGTGCAAAAGCTTTAAGTTTAATTAGGTCCCATTTGTTTATTTTTGTTTTTATTTCCATTACTCTAGGGGGTGGGTAAAAAAGGATCTTGCTGAGATTAACGTCATAGAGTGTTCTGCCTATGTTTTCCTCTAAGAGTTTTAAAGTGTCTGGCCTTACATTTACGTCATTTTATTAAAATGAATGAATGAATGAATTAATTAATTTTGGCTGCTTTGAGTCTTTGTTGCTGCACGTGGGCTTTCTCTACTTGCAGTGAGTGGGGGCTACTCTTCGTTGTGGTGCGCGGGCTTCTCATTGCACTGGCTTCTCTTGTTGTGGAACATGGGCTCTAGGCGTGCAGGCTCCGTAGTTGTGGCACATGGGTTTAGTTGCTCCACAGCACGTGGGATATTCCTGGACCAGGGCTCAAACCCATGTCCCCTGCATCGGCAGGTGGATTCTTAACCACTGCGTCACCAGGGAAGTCCCTACATCTAGGTCTTTAATCCATTTTGAGTTTACATTTGTGTATGGTGTTAGGAAGTGTTCTAATTTCATTCTTTTACATGTGGCTGTCCAGTTTTTCCCAGCACCACTATTGAAGAGGCTGTCTTTGCTCCATTATATATACTTGCCTCCTTTGTCAAAGATAAGTTGACCGTATGTGTGTGGGTTTATCTCTGGGCTTTCTATCCTGTTCCATTAATCTATATTTCTGTTTTTGTTTCAGTACCACAATGTCTTGATCACTGTAGCTTTGTAGTATAGTCTGAAGTCAGGGAACCTGATTCCTCCAGCTCCATTTCCCTTTCTCAAGATTGCTTTTGCTATTCGGGATCTTTGTGTTTCCATACAAATTGAACAATTTTTTGTTCTAGTTCTGTGAAAAATGCCATTGGTAGTTTGATAAGGATTGCATTGAATCTGTGGATTGCTATGGGTAGTAGAGCCACTTTCACAATGTTGATTCTTCTAATCCAAGCACATGGTATATATCTACAACTGTTTGTATTGTCTTTGATTTCTTTCATCAGTGTCTTATAGTTTTCTACATACAGGTCTTTTGTCTCCTTAGGTAGGTTTATTCCTAGGGTTTTTTTTTTTTTTAATTTTATTTATTTATTTATTTATGGCTGTGTTGGATCCCCATTTCTGTGTGAGGGCTTTCTCTACTTGTGGCTAGCAGGGGCCACTCTTCATTGCGGTGCACAGGTCTCTCACTATCGCGGCCTCTCTTGTTGCAGAGCACAGGCTCTAGACGCGCAGGCTCAGTAATTGTGGCTCACGGGCCCCTTTGCTCCGCGGCATGTGGGATCCTCCCGGACCAGGGCTCGAACCCGTGTCCCCTGCATCGGCAGGCAGACTCTCAACCACTGTGCCACCAGGGAAGCCCTCTATTCCTAGGTATTTTATTCTTTTTGTTGCAGTGGTAAATGGGATTGTTTCCTTAATTTCTCTTTCAGATTGTTCGTCGTTAGTATATAGGAAAGCTAGAGACTTCTGTGCATTGATTTTGTATCCTGCTACTCTACCAAATTCACTGATTAGCTCTAGTAGTTTTCTGGTAGCATCTTTAGGATTCTCTATGTATAGTATCATGTCATGTACAAACAGTGACAATTTTACTTCTTCTTTTCCAACTTGGATTCCTTTTATTTCTTCTTCTTCTCTGATTGCCATGCCTAAAACTTTGAAAACTATGTTGAATAATAATGATGAGAGTGGGTACCCTTGATCTTAGAGGAAATGGTTAGTTTTTCACCATTGAGAATGATGTTAGCTGTGGGTTTGTCATATATGACCTTTATTATATTGAAGTAGGTTCCCTCTATGCCTACTTTCTGGAGAGTTCTTATCATAAATGGGTGTTGAATTTTGTTGAAAGCTTTCCCTGCATCTATTGAGATTATCATATGCCTTTTTTCCTTCAGCTTGTTAATATGGTGTATCACATTGATTGATTTGCATATATTGAAGAAGCATTGCATTCCTGGGGTAAACCCCACTTGACCATGGTGTATGATCCTTTTAATGTGCTGTTGGATTCTGTTTGCTAGTATTTTGTTGAAGACTTTTGCATCTATGTTCATCAGTGATATTGGCCTGTGATCTTCTTTTTTTGTGAAATCTTTGTCTGGTTTTGGTATCAGGGTGATGGTGGCCTCGTAGAATGAGTTGGGGAGTGTTCTTCTCTTTGTTATATTTTGGAAGAGTTTGACAGGGATAGGTGTTAGCTCTTCTCTAAATGTTTGATAGAATTCACCTGTGAAGCCATCTGGTTCTGGGCTTTTGTTTGTTGGAAGATTTTTAATCATAGTTTCAATTTCACTGCTTGTGATTGTTCTCTTCATATTTTCTATTTCTTCCTGGTTCAGTCTCGGAAGGTTGTGCTTTTCTAAGAATTTTTTCACTTCTTCCAGGTTGTCCATTTTATTGGCATATAGTTGCTTGTAGTAATCTCTCATGATCCTTTGTATTTCTGCAGTGTCAGTTGTTACTTCTCCTTTTTCATTTCTAATTCTATTGATTTGAGTCTTCTCCCTATTTTCCTTGATGATTCTGGCTATTGGTTTATCAATTTTGTTTATCTTCTCAAATAACCAGCTTTAGTTTTGTTGATCTTTGCTATTGTTTCCTTCATTTTTTTTTTCATGTATGTCTGATGTGATCTTTAGGATTTCTTTCCTTCTGCTAACTTTGGGGTTTTTTTTTTTTTGTTCTTCTTTCTCTAATTGCTTTTGGTGTAAGATTAGGTTGTTTATTTGAGATTTTTCTACTTTCTTGAGGTAGGATTGTATTGCTATATAATTCCCTCTTAGAACTGCTTTTGCTGCATCCCACAGGTTTTGGGTTGTTGTTTTTCATTGTCATTTATTTCTAGGTGTTTTTTGATTTCCTCTTTGATTTCTTCAGTGATCTCTTGGTTTTTTAGTAGTGTATTGTTTAGCCTCCAATTTGTTGTTATTTTTTACATTTTTTTTCCTGTAATTTATATCTAGTCTCATAGCATTGTGTTTGGTAAAGATGCTTGATATGATTTCAATTTTCTTAAATTTCCTGAGGCTTGATTTTTTACCCAAGATATGCTCTATCCTGAGGACATTCCATGAGCATTTGAGAAGAAAGTGTATTCTGTTGTTTTTGGATAGAATGTCCTATAAATATCAATTAAGTCCATCTGTTCTAATGTGTCATTTAAAGCTTGAGTTTCCGTATTTATTTTTATTTTCGATATCTGTCCATTGGTGAAAGTCGGGTGTTAAAGTCCCCTACAATTATTGAGTTACTGTTGTTTTCCCCTTTTATGGCTGTTAGCATTTGCCTTATGTATTGAGGTGTTCTTATGTTGGGTGCATAAATATTTACAATTGTTATATCTTCTTGGACTGATCCCTTGATCATTGTGTAGTGTCCTTCTTTTTCTCTGTAATAGTTTTTATTTTAAAATATCTATATTGTCTGATATGAGAATTGCTACCCCAGCTTTCTTTTGATTTCCATTTGCATGGAATATCTTTTTCCATCCCCTCACTTTCAATCTGTATGTGTCCCTAGGTCTGAAGTGGGTCTCTGGTAGACTGCATATATACCGGTCTTCTTTTTGTATCCATTCAGCCAGTCTGCGTGTTTTGGTTGGAGCATTTAATCCATTTACATTTAAGGTAATTATTGATATAAATGTTCCTATTACCATTTCCTTAATTGTTTTGGGTGTGTTTTTGTAGGGCTTTTCCTTCTCTTGTGTTTCCTGACTAGAGAATTTCCCTTAGAATTGGTTGTAATGTTGGTTTGGTGGTGCTGAATTCTCTTAACTTTTGTTTGTCTGTAAAGGTTTTAATTTCTCCATTGAATCTGAATGAGATCCTTGCTTGGTAGAGTAATCTTGTCTGTAGGTTTTTCCTTTTCATCACTTTAAGTATGTCCTGCCAGTCCCTTCTGGCTTGTAGAGTTTCTGCCGAGAAATCAGCCATTAACCTTATGAGTGTTCCCTTGTATATTACTTTTCATTTTTTCCTTGTTGCTTTTAATAATTTTTCGTTGTCTATAATTTTTGTCAGTTTGATTACTACGTCTCTGGGCGTGTTTTTCCTTGGGTTTATCTGGTATCAGACTCTTTGTGCTTCCTGGACTTGATTGACTATTTCCTTTCCCATGTTAGGGAAGTTTTTGACTATAATCTCCTGAAATATTTTCTCAGAAGTTTTCTTTTTCTCTTCTTCTGGGAAGCCTATAATTCAAATGTTGGTGTGTTTAATGTTGTCCCAGAGGTTTCTGAGACTGTCCTCAATTCTTTTCATTCTTTTTTCTTTATTCTGCTCTGTGGAAGCTATTTCCACTATTCTATCTTCCAGGTCACTTATCCGTTCTTCTGCCTCAGTTATTCTGCTATTGATTCCTTCTAGAGTAGTTTTAATTTCATTTATTGTGTTGTTCATCATTGTTTGCTCTTTAGTTCTTCTAGGTCCTTGTTAAACATTTCTTGTATTTCTCCATTCTTTTTCTGAGATTTTGTATCATCTTTCCTGTCATTACTCTGAATTCTTTTTCAGATAGACTGCCTATTTCCTCTTCATTTGTTTGGTCTGGTGGGTTTTACCTTGTTCCTTCTTCATCTGCATATTTCTCTGTCTTATTTTGTTGAACTTACTGATTTTGGGTGTCTCCTCTTCATAGGCTGCAGGATTGTAGTTCCTCTTATTTCTGGTGTCTTCCCCCAGTTGGTGAGGTTGGTTCAGTGGCTTGTGTAGGCTTCCTGGTGGGGGGGGACTGGTACCTGTGTTCTGGTGGCTTGGGCTGGATCTTGTCCTTCTGGTGGGGAGGGCCACATCCAGTGCTGTGTTTTGGGCTGTCTGTGAGCTTAGTATGACTTTAGGCAGTTTCTCTGTTAATGGGTGGCATTGTGTTCCTGTCTTGCTAGTTGTTTGGCATGGGGTCTCCAGCACTGGAGCTTGCTGGCAGTTGGGTGGAGCTGTGTCTTAGTGTTGAAACAGAGATCTCTGGGAGAGCTCTCGCCAATTAACATTATATGGGGTTTGGAGGTCTCTGGTGATCCAATGTCCTGGGCTCGGCTTTTCTTCCTCAGAAGCTCAGGCCCAACACCTGGCCAGATCACCAAGACCCTGCCAGCCACACGGTATGGATGATAAGGAAGAAAAAAATACCCAAAAACCAAAAACAACAAAGCAAACAAACAAAAAACAGACAGAACCCTAAAACAAATGGTAAAAGCAAAACTAAACAAACAAAATCACACAAAGAAACATACACACACACACTCGCAAAAAAAAGAAGAAAAAAAAAAAAAGGAAGAGCACATCCATACCAGTAAACAAACCAACAAATGAAAACAAACACTAAAAACTAAACTAAGATTAACATAAAACCAGAAAAAGATCAAACTCAGAAAGCAAACCCCAAGTTCACAGTTGGCTCCAATGCCCACTGCCTCAATTTTAGGAACACTTATTATCTACCTGTCTACTCGAATTCCACAGATGCAGGGTTCACCAAGCCAGTTGCGGGGATTTAATCCGCTGATCCTGAGGCTGCTGGGAGAGATTTCCCTTTCTTTTCTTTGTTCACACAGCTCCTGGGGTTCAGCTTTGATTTTGGCCCTGCCTCTGCGTGTAGGTCACCCTCAAGCATCTGTTTCCTGACCCGACAGGAGGGGGTTATAGCAGTGTCTGTTTAAGGCCCTCTTGCTCACTCTAAAAATATGTCTATTTTAATTAAACCATGAAAGTTAAACTAGCTTTTATTTACTAAAAATTACCTTAGATCATGTGAACCTGTAAAGCATTTAGGTTTGTTTTTATTATATTTATAGGAAGTTTATGAATATGTACTGTATATAAGTGCTTAATTTTCTTTAGGCCAATTACATAGAGCTTTTTTACAGAATAATTTTAATAATACAATCCAGATGTGGAAAATATCATACATCTACAACACATATATTAATACCTAGACACAAAAATATAAAGATATATGCAAACAGAGACATTATAGCTTCTCTTTTAACATTTTAGCCATGAAATCAGGTAGTTATAAAAGAGGTTTGGATCCAAATTACATTTATGGAAGATGGAATAATTGAAGGCTACCCTCCTCAGATGGCTAAAGCTTTTTATTAATATTTGTGAAGAAGACACTCAAGATTTTTTATTTGCCTAAATTTCAATATAACCTTTGCCCCTTTTGTTTTTCTTCTGATGAGAATTATCTCCCCAAAGTTGGTATTTTAAAGAGATGACCTAGATAAGAGTTCCTGGAGCCACATTTCTGGTTTTTCAAAGATTTGTAAGATAAGGACAGTTGCTTTTAATTCCTTAAGGAATTATTAGGTTGCAACTTAAATGACATCATAAGTTGATTTATCCATAAATCCTTTTACAAGGGCTTTAGAAGTTTTTTCCCCCCTCCCTCTGGGTACATAGTTTTATTTTAGCTTAGAGGAGAAGTGCTAAAATCATTTTTATCAGACTCTGTAATTTGGCCAATTTCTGACCACAGAGCTACTGTGTTGTTTCTAGCTGGGACAAACAGTAAATATTTCTGGCAGTATCGAACAACCCCTTTGACTCAAGAGGCATCACCAAAGGGTGCAAAAGATATTTTATTTTCCTCTATTTATTGGATACTACAGACAGAGATTCAAGAGATGTGACTCTAGTAAGAGTTCTCACCCTTAGCCAGCTTTTGACACTGTTTCCAGGATCCCATCTGCAAGCTCTGAGTGGAGTTTAAAGTAGGCAATGTAGCTCTATTATGGCAAGGTTTTGTATTAACTTTAATTTTAGTTTCCCTTGGCTGTTTAAGGGAATAACATAGCAGTTTACTAGAAATCTCTCAGAGTCTCCTCAACTCTGGGAGGGGCCCTCCTTTGATGGTAGATATGGAGGTGTCTGTAAGGCCACTAATTGGCATAATTTTGTTTATGGTCTTGTAGTTTCTTGAGAGTGGAAAGACATTCCAGAGAGAAGATTAGTAAAATTAATACTCAAATAAAAGAGTGAAGCAGTAGGAGTTATGTCAGTCTTATAGTCTTTTGTTTTAAGTGTGTTCTTTATTATTTCATTAGCCTTTTTGCAATGAATCTTTCAATGAAGCTATTTTGGAATACTGAAGCTTTTGGAAGCTTCCACATACCAATTAAATTAGGTATCCCAGGGACTTCCCTGGTGAGCCAGTGGTTAAGACTCTGAGCTCCCAATGCAGGGGGTCTGGGTTCGATCCCTGGTGAGGGAACTAGATCCCTATGCCACAACTAAAAGATCCTGCACACCACAACTAAGACCCAACACATCCAAATAAATAAATAAATAAAATTTAAAAATTAGGTATCCCATTCTTGTTGATTAGGGAACCCTTATTTTCAAGTGCACTTCTTAAATGAGTGATCTTGTCTAACTGGAACATTATGATCATTGTCTAACTGGAACATTATGATCATTGTAACTCTAGGCTGTTTTTAGTATAATTCTGCCATTTTTTGTAGTGACCTACAGATTCCAGGACTATAGTTTTTAGAAATAAAATAAGCGGGTGTGCCTGAAGGTGGCATGCTCAACTCTTTCAAATTTAAAAATCCCATTTTTTTAAGTCTCTGGGTCTCTTAGAGCCAAACTAATACCTAAAGGGGATTTGCTACTGGGTTGAAGACTGTGGTGTTTTGCAGTTTGCCTCATTATACTGAAAGTTTCTTGAGGTTGGCAGGTGACCTAGTGTCAAACTAACCTATTCTATGACCAACTTATCCTAACGTGGGAATCTGAGTTAGTTGGCATGTATTCTAATAGCTCTTAAGTGCTTGATCCATGCCCACAAAGTTTTCTGGCTTTTTCGCTTCTGAGATCCCCATTAGCAATAGCCCTTATCTACACAAAACAAGGCAAATATGTGCACCTTAATATATGGGCAGTATCCAATAGATGTTACTATGTCCTGGCCAAGAGAAGGCTCTGTGTGCACCACCAATGATACCTACCATGGAACCTTGGACTGGAGAAAGGATTGAAACAGCACACCTCAACAAATGGGGACTATGAACTAGACTGGGATTCCAAACAAATGGGGAATTGTGGACTGGAAAGTCAATTAGATCAGGAGCTCGAGACAAAGAGAATGAAGCTCAAAACCAAGAGAAACTTACCCACAGCCCTCAGAAATGGTGAGAAATACAGAGAACTGAAAAGGGATCATGGATACCATACCTGTGTTCCTCATTTTCCCTGAAGCAATCAGAAGTTCACTTCAGATCCTTCCACTGCCACCAAATCTGTTAAAAAACAAAATTCAACTTAATAAATTTTTAAAGATCTTATTGGCTTTATTCAACAATTCATGAATCAAGCAACATCTCATCTAGTAAATAGAAAGAAGCTCCAAAGAACTGACCAAAATGGCAGACTTTTATAGGCAGAGGGGGTGGGGACAAAGAAAGAGCAAATTACTTCATCTTTTTTTGTGGGTGGAAGGGATTTATCAGGCAAATTACCTCACCATTGCTGACCAGGAAATTCCAGATAGACTGGTTTGAGATTATATTCCTGGGAGAGGTTGAAATTGCAATTAGGTTAGGTATAAAGTCTTGGTTTGCTGATGTGGGGCTTAGTGCAAATGTTTCTATTTTGGGTCTGTTGTCTCTTAACAGTACATAAATTTTATTAGTTCACTGCTTCTATATCTTCTGATGTAAGACCTCTAGCCCCTGAAGATTTGAAAAACAGGGGCTGTGCTATATTAAAAAAAAAAAAAAATCTCTATTTCCCTTTGCAAACTATTCCTATATTAGTAAGTTATGTTCATTGTGCCTTCTTATTTCTTTTTTAAAGATAAATTCTCTTGTGAAGGCTCTTCATTTTTTCTTCTAAATGGGTTTTTGTTTGGCTGATCCTTAGACTTGCTTGACATGCCCAGATATGTTTGAATCCCAGCAGTGGACACAGCTGGAGTTATTTTTCGGAAGACTCCTCAGAAAATAGACTTCAGCTGAGCCTGTCTCATCAGTTCATCCGAACATGTCCAAACGTGTCTGAGCCCCTAGCTGTTTCTGGCTATGCACCTATGATCTGGATTACATTTTCTGCCAAGATATATACAAAATACAATAGAAAAAGTTCTGTAAGAAAAGAGAGAGGATAGAGGAACTAATTTTGCCTGTAGAAGAATGGAGAAAGCTGGCAAGTTAGGCAATAGGAAAGTTTTTGCAGAAAAGCATGGACCTTGAAAGATATGTGTGATTTTGCCAAATGAAGAAAATGGGTAGAAAAGGCTTTGTAGGTACAGGGTACATGAGAGAAACCATGGAGGCATGAAAGCATGTGATATGTTGAAGAATAAACAAATAATATTATTCCTAGAGAACAAAGATAACCAGTGTGATGAAAATAGAAAAATATGTTTAGTCAGATTCTGAAGAGCTTCTTATGTTGTGCTAAGAGGCTTGAATTTTATTCTATAGGTAGTGGAGGCATTATAGTTTTTAAATTTTTTAAATTTTTTCATTGAAGGTTTTTTGAGTTGGGGAATTGCATTACTGAGTATTTTAGAAAAAATAACTGAATACTGTTAAACTAAGGGAATGTCAATGGGATTGAGAAAGGACAAATGTAATCAAGATCCTTGGAGGCAGCACTGACAAGGTTTAGTGACTAATTGTTTGTAGTTAGTGAAAGAAAAGTAGGCATAAAAGTTGATTCTGAGTTTCCAGTGTTGATGACTGTGTAGAAGGAGGTACAATAAGAAATGGAAAGACAGATCTATAGGAAAAGACAGTGAATTAACTTTTGAATCAGTTGAGTTTAAGTACCTATACTATAATCAGCTACAGGTCTTTAAGAGACAATTGGAAATATGAACCTGGAACTATGGAGTGAGGCATAACCTATAAGTACAGATTTGGGAATTATCAATATAGATGTTAATTGAAGTCATGGGCATGATTGGGTCACCTGGGGAGGAAGAAGGTAATGAAGATTTGTTAATTCACCAAACAAATTCTTAACAAAGAGGTACTAACAAAGAGGTGTGATAGCACCTAAGAAGAAAATTATAAGAAAAGAGACACAGTCTCTATTCTTATTAATCTGAAGCTGCATTACAATCTTGTGTGTGGAGATAGATGTCAGACAACAAATTACTTAATAAACTGGAATTTTGATAAGTGCCTGTGAAGAAACTGTACAGGGTCCTAAAAAATAACCCAATAGCAGAGGGATCTGAAATAGTTTTTAAGGGCTGAAGGAAGTCAAAGAAAGATTCCTAAGGAGATAACTTTTGAGATTTGAAGGAAGAGTAGCGGTTAACCAAGCAAAAGGAAACAGGGATTAAAGGGGGAGTTCCAGGGAGAGAAAAAGTTGCTGCAAAGTCCTAGAGGGCAGAGAAATGGCAGAACTCTGCAGAAATGAAAGAAGGCCAGTGTGCTTAAAGCACAGAGGAGGAGGTGTGCTTCTTTTCTATAGATATGGGAGGTTAAATGAACAGAAAACCTCCTACTATTAAACATTTGGTAATGCTGGAGAGAATATAGCAAGCGTCCTTTTATAAGCACATCAGAACTTGCAGTAAAGGAAATTGTTGGGGGCCTGTAAACATGTGAATTAGAAAAAGTTATAAACATGATTCTCATACAAATATAAAGTGAGGACGTGTCAAAGAGTTAATTCATTAACAAGGGAATAAGCAGGAAGGTAAAGTTGGGTTAAAGGATAATTAGAGGAATAGGGGTTTTAATAGTCCACTAGGAAAGGCATATTAGATACAAAATTGGTTAATGTCTTATATGGCAAAAAGACTATGCTCTTTAAGATTATTATTATTATTTTTTTACCTGATAGGAATGATTTGCACATCTACTAGACAAAACCTAATAAGTTTACATGAAACTTTTCAGATTCTGGGCCCTAGTGAATAGTAAATATTATGTCAAATGAAGTACCTTCTCCTAAAGTATTAAATAGTCCTTTCTTGAGCCCTTTATCCAATGTTCCAGTATGACACTGAATGAGAAAATAGCTATACTATCACTTAATTTTTAAGTTTTTGATATTTCTTTTGCTTAATAGGCTCCAAATAGAAACTTCAAAATAGGAGTGGCAAATCTACAGTATCTACAGTATGTATAATAATGTTTGGCATAGCAGGCATTTAATAAATATTTATTGAAAAAATGTATGAGTAAGTTTACACTTTAGTGGATCTGAGAGTATTCGCTGTTCTTCAGAAATGGGACTTGGGGGCTTCTCTGGTGGTGCAGTGGTTGAGAATCCATCTGCCAATGCAGGGGACATGGGTTCGAGCCCTGGTCTGGGAATATCCCACATGCCACGGCGCAACTGGGCCCATGAGCCACAACTACTGAGCCTGTGCGTCTGGAGCCTGTGCTCCACGATAAGTGAGGCTGCGATAGTTAGAAGCCCGTGCACCGCGATGAAGAGTGGCCCCCGCTCACCGCAACTAGAGAAAGCCCTCGCACAGAAACGAAGACCCAACACAACCAAAAATAAAAAATAAATTAATAAAAAAAAAATGGGACTTGGGGTTTAATGGCTATATAGGGGCGAGAAGGTCTTGGGTCTGTAAGAAGTGGGAATTTGAAACCTAGACTCTATTTAAAAACCAAGATCCTCTGTAGTTTACACCCTAAGGGTAAGGAGGAACTAGGAAAAAATAAACCTATTAAAAAAGGAAGTCTGTCTATATTATCCTGGGTTCTAGATTATAATTTTTTTTTCTCCTTGAAAATTAGTTACCACAGATTTTCCATCATACAAGCTTTCCACTACCTACATATTCTAGGGACACCAAAGCCAATAAATTAACACAAGAAGTGACCCCACTCTGTGACATTTCTGAGGAAGCTGTCAGAGGCAAACACAAATACTAAATGTTTCCAGAAGGGCACACACTCATTTCATGATTGCCACAAAAGATTGCAACAATAAAAACCTTATCATACACAAATTCACAATCCCAAATCACAAAGCACACCAATACACAAACCATCATGAGCAAAAGTTAACAAAATTAATAAGTGGCAGACCCAGAGGAAGTAATCCAGAACACAGCTTTAAGAGACAAAGATTAATAGGAGAGGTTAAGGATACATTAAAAATGCCCAAAGTATGTTTAATAGAAATCTCAGCAGGAAAGAATAATGAGTACGGGCAGAGGCAATATTCAGAGCAATAATGGTTAGAATTTTCCAGAAGAGATAGAAGACATAAATCCTCATATTCAAGAGACCTGGTAAAAGCAAAGGAAAGAATGGCCTGAGATGAAACTGGAGAGTGAGACAAAATCCAGATCATGGATGGCTTTTCTAGATATCTTAAGGATTTTGGCCTTTATTCAAAGAGCAATAAGAAATTACAGAAGGGTCTTAAATAGGAAAGTAACAGGATCAGATTTTATTTGAAAAAAAAATGTTGACACCAATTTAAGGAATGGATTAGAAGAAGGCAAGACTAGATTCAAGGAGAGCACTTAGGATGCTGTACATGTGAGAGATGATGATGATGGAGTAAACTAGGATGGTAATGGCAAAAATGGAGAAAAATGACATTTAGGAGGTATTGTTGGCAGGATTTGATGATGAATAACATGTAGAAGTGAAGAAGAGAGAGGAGGCAAGATTGGCTTCCAATTTGCTGGGCTTGTAAAACTAGGTAACAAGCGATAACATTTTCTGGGGGTGGGTGTTAAAAAATGTTGAATGAACATCAGGTTTATGGAAGTGGGATGGAATACATGAGTTTAGTTTTCAACATGAGTGTGAGGTGCCTGTGAGACCCTTGGGGTCACTATCATGAAAAGAGTGGCTCAAAAAATAGAAGACAGTGCAGATGACAAGGAAAGAAAAATCATAAAGGATGAAGGAAAACTAGTAGAACATGATAACATGAAACTCAGGAGAGGAGTGATACAAGAAAGTTTCAAGTACTACATGAGGGCAAAGGAAGATAATATATGAAAGACTGCATTGGATTTAGCAAGTAACAAGCTGTTGATTGATCTTTATAAAGACAATTTGCTCCTATTTACAATAAAACCTCATCAGAATGAATAAAAGGAAGAGAATTGCTTTAGAGTGAAATACTATGATGGTGATGTCATTTAATTAAATGTCGTGAATCTTAATTCATGCTAGGAACAATATAAGCTAAGCATTGCCATATTTTAAACATTAATACTACTAGAAAAAAATGCTTGGATACCTCTAGTGGTTCCTGGAGTGGTCGGCTGACTGTCTGGTTGGAAACCAGGCTGTTTGATGGATTATTACTGGACTGCATACATAAGGATTAAAAATGACCACAAGACATCTAAATAAGGTAAGCAGAGGAAAGCACCTTTAGAAGCTACTTATAATAAGATCCATGTTAAAGGAAAGTCTCTTCACTCTGAAAAGATGGAGAGCTATAGCAACTGTACAGAACAACATAATGATTGGTTAACATTCAGTCATTAATTTACTTAACAAATACTTACTGAGCATTTACTGAGCAAGGCATGGGGACTCAGAGTAGAATGTGCTTAGGTGGATATAGAAAAAAATTGGGAACAGGTTGAGGGTCACAGATGTTACATTCCATTTTTGGTCATTAAAAAAAGCTGACAGCTTAATAGTTTTTGTTTTAGAATCTGTCATATATGTCTATGTTAAAACAATCTTGCTCAGGCAGCATCAACAAAAGGTCTTAGCATAAAAAAGACTGTGTTAAAATGGTCACATCAAAACGACTGCGTTAAAATGGTCACATCAAAACGACTGCATTATAATTGTTTTGTTATGTTATATATCCTAATGGGGGATTAATTCAACTAAATAAGATGTCATTTGATTAAGTAGGGCCTTAAATGCCAGGTAGAGGAGTTTAGATTTACTAATTTAGACAAGAAACTGTTGCAGATTCTGAAAACAGGAATAGCATGATATACTTTGTCCTGAAGAAACAGTCACCTAGGTATTCTAATAGTGGTTATAGATGCATTAGGCTGTCATATCTGGATGACACTAGCTATTGGAATACCTAACTGACTCCCTTGCTTAGATTCCAGGCTCTCCAAGCAGTCTTGTGCTTATAATTTGACTTCTCTTATAAATTTGCCTATAGGAATAGAATATACTGCTCAGCAGACACCAACACCTGGACAGTTGATAGTTATATGTCTTATAAATTAATAAATTGAATTTCTGGTTTATAGAGATATATATAAAAGAAATATTAGCCTGGCAGCAATAGTTAGATTGCAGCCTTATCTTCAAATCACAAGGGAAGTCAAAAAGGCAATTTCATCATGAATATGAAAATAACCTTAACTGCAGAGTTTTATAAAGGAATTGAAAGAATTAGACTTTGAAATATGAACTCAACAAGCACATGACGGCAACCAATACAACACTTACACTTGCCCACGCAGGTTCAAAACTTTCTACCTTCGTACCCTTTGCTCACATTCCACTGAAATGGTTCTACCCCTCCCCAGTCATCCCACCAGCCACTGGTCAATTTCTGACTGTTTCCATCTGACCCTTTTTGAGAAAACAGCTTAGTTGCCACCTGCAACAATAAGCCTTTCCCCTCACCTGAGTCAGAATGACTCTCTCCTTGCTCCGATAATTAGAACACTTAGCATCTTTGCCTCATGTTATAGTTTGTGGCTGTACACATATCTGTTTCAGGGAAATATTACCTCCTTAAGAGTTGAAACTACCATTTGCCCAGAGTAGTTGTACTGAATTGAATTATCTCAATAAAGCAACAGTAGCTTTATCCTCAAGACCAGTGCTGCCCAATAGAATTTTCTGTGACAATGGAAATGTTATATGTCTGCACTGTCCAATATGCAATAGCCACTAGCTACCTGTGACTATTGAACACTTGAAATGGGGCTAGTGTGATTGAGGGACTAAAACTTTAATTTCATTTAACTTTAGTCTAAACTTAAAATAGCCACACAGCTATGGTATTGGACAGCATAGACTATGACTACACAGTGATTTAGTAGGTGTGTGAATCGGTCAATTCTGTTAAGTATCAAGTAGTCCCCTATGGTCAGTAGAGTCTAAAACATCAGTTCATTGGCAGGTTTTTCTTCCCTCACCTGGTTGGTTTTACCCTGTGCAGAGAGACCTTTTATCAACACTGTATGCTAGACAATATTTGGAGGATAACAACAAAAGAAGAAACCCTAGACTCTGGTTCCAAACAGATTGGCATTTCATGGAAGAGAGTATAATCTAAAGGCAATAAAACATTTTAGACTTTAAAAATATCTTACTCTATCATGCTAGAAAGTAAATTGTAATTAAAACTGCAGCACTGGCTAGAACCCTGAACAGGTTGAGGGTTTACTCCATAGGGTAGAGTTCATTGCTCCAGTGTCTATCACAGAGAGGCACAGGGAGAGTGTTTTACATGTCATCCACCTCTCAGAAGTGTACTGCTTATCACAGAGGAGTCCAAATGAAAAAGCAGGGGTGGCTCAGCATACACCAATCCTCACAATCAGAGAAACAATTCAAAAGCCACAAAATAGTGAGTAGAGCCCACTGGTTCCTTTGAATGTGGAGGACCATTCAACTTCCAGCCTTTGTGTGGGGACTTGCTGAGAACCCCTATTGCCAGGGACATCCCAAACTCAGATAAAGTCCCTAATCCTACTCCCTTCGTAACCTTTCATTTTAGATCTTGTTTATAACCAAAGAGATTTCCAGTGGGCAAGAAGAGCTCTCTTTAGAGCAAGTTGATTACCAATATTTAGTTAAAAGGTATGGTGCATTTGCAGGCACCAGTCTCACAGGTATTTCGCTAGGTGATTATCATCAGAAAGGTTTTTGTTTAGAATGGTATGAAAGGATTTTTGGCCTATGAAGCTTTTCACAGATGCTCTTAGTACACAGAATATCTCCTTTCTGCCTACCTTGTCTACCCTGACTTATGTTTATACCTTGATATATACCTAAGCTCTTAATGTGGGGTGGGAAGCAGGTCTCAGAGAGGGACACTGAATTCATGCAAAGGGGTTCATAGAAGAGTAAGGTGGGTGAGGAGGCTGGTAGATCTGATCTCTATAAACTGTCCAGCCCTGTGGATTTGTTTTGAGGGGACCTATTAGGAGTCAAGAGCATGGGCTGTATAGTCAGACAGGCCAGGGCTTAAATCCTGGTTCTTCCCTCACTAACTCTGTGACTCTGAGTAAACAACTTAATGACTTTAGGTCTGTAAAATGAGAATCATAATAGTCCTTAACTGGCAAAGTAGTGGTTAAGGATAAGAATAAATCCTGTAAGGCACTTAAGCCTCTGTTATTTGGGTTATCATATCACTAGATTATAAACTCCACAAAAGCCAAGGACCGCATCTGTCTTCTTCACTGTTGTATCGCTGACACCTGACACAGTGTTGGGCACATAGTAGATTGAATGCATAATTGAATAGTTAGAGGAGACAGGGCTAGAAGTAGACAGACCTGTTTAAAAGAGCCTATGTAAGATTCTGGCACAAAGAAGTAGTTTCAGGTGAAAACTTTGGCAAAGATTTGAGAAGAAGATGCTCTCAGCACCCAAAGTTTTGTGTGGCTCATTGCAAGTGTTGGGAAGATCTGAAAGCAGCTGCCCTGGCACGTACATGGGATTTCCATGATGAGCAGTTGCAGTGGAGGAGCTTTATCAAGTGTACTAATGGACATAGGATGTTCACAGTGGATCCCAGAGAAAGGGAGGGATTAGAGCTGATAGGTTCATTTATGGAACCTCCTAAAATCAACTGGGGAAGTGTTTGAGAAGGGCTATATTGATACCGAGCAGGACCCTGTGGGGCTCCTGGCCACAAAAGCCTTTATGTATCACCTATTTCTTGATTACAGGAAATAGGCTTTATTCAGCCTCCATGAACTTCCCTGAGTTCCAAGGAGCAGGTTCAAACAGTTGCTAATTAGAGAAGGGAGGGGATGCAGAGACAAGGGAGGAACAGTCAAAAGAAACAATAATGCAGCCTTGGGGCACCGTCCTGGTTCCCCCTCAAGGGATAAACATAATATCTTTGAGCTGTTGTGCAGATACTAAAACCCTACCAGGTGGGAGAATTTAAGGATATGCCCACAAGCACATAGACTCCAACCCAGCCAGAAGGTTGATGATGCTGACACCCACTTACCTCACCAGCAACCAATCAGAAGAATGCCCACGAGCTGATCACACCCTCTTTGAACTATTACTATAAAACTCCTCACTACCCCCTCCAGCTTGGGACACACAGTTTTGAGGGCATTAGCCTGCTTGTGGCCCCTTTGCCTGGAAAAGCAATAAAGCTATTCTTTTCTACTTCACCCAAAACTCTGTCTTCAAGATTTAATTTGGTGTTGGGGTACAGAGGCCAAATTTGGTTTCAGTATTTCAGCAAATTGTTGGAGCTTTCATAATTTGGTTCTTGAGGTAAATTTGACCTTATTTTGTAGCCACAGAATGGTGAAGATCCAGAACAAGCAGCGACTCTATTGTCAAGTTGGTCTACCATAACAAAGTTATTTTCCAATAATAACTAAATTGTTTTAAAATTAAACTTTCATTACTGTAAAGGCACTGGGAATCCCTTGACATGAATATTGGTATCACCAACCACCCTATCTTTTAAAACTCCCCACTATGGGTGCTTTAATAATTTCTGCTTTTTGCCCCTTCTTTTTTTTTCTTTTATCTTTTCTTCTACATTGTTACTTTTTCTTCATGTCTCCTTCTCATCTATCTGGGTTTCCTATGCCTCATGACTTCCAATGAAGTATCTAGTAAAGCCCTTAGGAATTTCTTAGTTCCTCTACCCACCCTGTTACACTTAGGACTAAAGATGTTGCTGATCTTGTGTTAGACACTATTGTATGGTAAATAAGTTTCAAACAGAATTTGATACTTGTTTTATTTCATTATGAGGAGAGCAATTAGCAACTGCTTAAATGTGCCAAATGAAGCTATATGGCCTGAGAGGAATAACAAATATTCATCTAGTTTTTTATTGATGTGGAGTTTACTTTTGTAGTTTATACATCCCTGTCCATATATTCTAAAGCAGGAAGAAAAAACAAAGAGAAACAAAAATAGAGGTTAAAATTGGAGTCATGATCCAGGGAAGGCAAAGACTAAAAAAGAAGAGAACCTGTATATTATAGTTTGAGATTGAAGAGGGCATTACTCCAGGGCTTCGATAATTATGTATGTGCTGTTAATTCTCTGACACATATTTCTCCCCAAGGCTTCAGAATCACATCTCTTGCTCTAACTGAACATCTCCATGTCACCTCAAATTCAGCATGTTCAAAATGAGTGTTTTGAACAAAATCACCTCCTCCTGCCCCAATCTTCTCTCTCCTCAGAGAAAGCCCCATCAACCAAGCAAGTGGCCAAGGCAGAAATCCCCTCTCCCCCCTTAGGCCTGAAAGATTTTTATTATGCAAATCTGATCTTATCACTCTCTCTTTTTTAAAACCTTCAATGCTTTGCCATTGTCTGAGATAGCAAGGCTCTGTGATCTGTCCCTTGCCTACCTCTCTCCCCACTGTCAAATAAAAAACAAATTGGAACTCAGTAAGGAGAGATTTTATTCAAAACATTATTGCAAAGGACAAAGGATCTATTGTAATAGAGAGAACTACTGCATAAGATCTTCAAGTCTCAAGAATTAAGCAAAAAAGTTTTTCTTTTATATAGGAGCAAACAGAGCTGGAAGGAACCAAGTGTGGGGAAGTTGGATGAAAGAGTGGCCCTGTGGGATAGTAAGTAGATCAGAGAATATTTTATCCTGAGGTCAGCCTGTTCTTGGAAGGCTGAGAAGGCTGTATTTCAGCTCAGGCTGCAGATGGGTCAAGTTCAGGGATCTGGGGGAAGAACAGAATCTTAACCAAAATTTGGTTAATAAGTATATTGTTCCCATTCACCAGTGGGGACAAAAGAGTTCAGCAAATTAGTTATGAGGCAAAGAATGAGAATTTGGAAGGTCCATGTCTGGCCTCGTTATATATAAATAAAGGGAGTCAGTGAGTCTTATCTAAGTCATATAGCAAAAGGAGATTCTTTGTACTAAACCATTTCCTGGAACACAAAGGGTGAGGTAGTTTCTTAGTCTTCCCTGTTCTTCAGGAGCACAGGGCTCAGGTAGAATTCACCATTGTCACCACATTACTCAGTTCTCTCACTTTTTGTTGCAAGAAGGATGAACTTGAAATTCCTCACACAGGCATTAATCTGTATCATCACAGGCTAATATTTTCTACCCAAGTACCATTTATCTGGCTGCTTCTAACCCATCACTCAGGAAGAAACTTATATATAACTGGATTGGGTGGTTTTTTCTAACCCTTGAACAAGGATTGGTGTTCTGCAGTGTCTTCCCACTAACTGTAGTGAATGTTACCTGAGCCTTGTGCTCCTAGAAGACAGCAACAATTAAGAAATCCCACCACCCTTTTGTGAATTGGCTTATTGCAAAGGGCCATCCATCCTACATGAGTTAGATAAGACTCACAGATGTCCTTGTCATTTACCTAGGACAAAACAGAGGCCTTCCAAATTCCCATTTTTTGTCTCATAAATGATTAGCTGAACTATTTGTCCCCACTAATTAATTGGAACAAAATGCCCATTCATCTGACCTGATCAAATTTTAGTTAAGCTTCTCTCCTTTCCTCAGGCTCCTCAACTATGACTCACTCTCAGCCCAAGCCAGCATACAACCCTCTCTTAGTGGCCCCTCCTGAGAATAGGCTGACCTCAGGGTAAAACAGTCTCTGATTACTAAAGAAAGACAAAGCCAGACACTAATTAAAGGCAGTAAAGTTAGATTTTATTTAACAGTCCCACCGAAGTAGGGGAGAGACCCCAGTGTAACCTGAGCTCAAATTTGATCTGTGCAGAAGTGACTGAGCATTTCAAAGGGAAACTGAAGAAGTAGGAAGGGGAAATGTGTGGGGTGCTTGAGCAGAGTCAGGAAAGTGAAAAATTGTAAGAAGCAGGTAAGGGCATTGATCACTTTAATGTGATTAGGCCACCTGTGCCTGCTAAGTGGCACTTATCAAAGTTAGGCTCCTACCCTCCCACAGAGACTAGGAGACAGGGGCCCTAGTCTTCCTGATGATTACTTTCAAAGGAGAGGCCCTTAGGTCTTTGAGAAAGACACTGTTAGTTTTTAGGAGATACATATACAACTCAAAGGGAGAGAAGAAGGATTTATAAGTCTAAGTTTTTAAAGTAAATGCTTCTAAGGGAGAGTGGGGGTGGGGGCTGTAGTCAGGTTTTGGCTGGAACAAATAGTGCATATTTTTTGCACCAGTGACTTTTTCTCAGATAGGAACTTAAGGGGGTTGGGTCATCATCCTAGGGGTGCTGCCTTGAGCTGTTAGAAAAAAATGCTAGTGTTTGTTACAGTCTCTGAGTCTTGGAGGTAGCTGAAATCATTTGTGCAGAGAGTCTGCAGCTCTCATAGGCCAAAGTTGAAGGCTACTTGAGAAGAGGGCTCAGAGGAGCCTGACTAGAGTTTGATCAAGGAGAGCGTCTTTGTCATGAGCTACAGCCTGATCATGACAGTTCCATCCATTCTTCCCATTCCCCCACACTCACTTTTTTCTAGCTTTGTTCACCTCTCCCTATAGAAGAAAAGCTCTTTTCTGCTTGACCTTTGAGACACTTGCAGCATTCAGACCAGACTCCCTATTGTAATTGCCCTCCTCCCCCATTGCAATAGTCCTTGTTGTCCCTCTTGCAATACTCCTTTCGAATACAGTCTCTTCTTCCCCAAGTCCAGGTTTATTTTTTATTTGATACCATAGCACCCTGACACTTATCACCTTGTGATAAGTTGTTTCATGTCTGTCTTACTATAAATTCCATAAGAGCAAGTACTATGTCAGTTATTTAGCGGGTAGCATCAAATAGGAGCTCAATAAATATTTAATAACAGAAGAGTACATGAGTAGATGCTGTAGTAAGAATGTATGTATAATTACAAATACTTCGAACAGAGTTGTAGGATTAAGTGCCATATAATGGCTCTGTTATCAACTAAAAGTTTTCAAGAGAGCAGGTAATAAGTAATGGTTCTAGTAATTTCCTTTGAGAAAGTTTGGCTTTTTATGTAACTAAAGATGACCAGAGACTGACAATATTACCTACCCCCCTTTCTTGTAGAAAGATGAAGCTTGCCATTGTAGACTGTAGGAGAGGAAAAACCTTCTCTCTACCCTTTTAGGATAAATGGCTCAGGCCTGCAAATTAAATTGATGAAACACAGATTAACAGACTAAAAGACATGCAATTTTGATTGATGTTAATATTTTTATGTGCCTGGGGGTTTCACAGAAAAGAAGTAAAAACCCAAAGATGTGGTTACACTCAAGAGCTTATATACCATTTTAACAAAGGACAATAAATTGTGGAGGAGTGACTAGACAAGGAAAAGGGGATTTGGGCTTCTAATGGTGACAATTTGTGGGAAAATTGCTAGGAAATACATAGGGTAACTGAGAGAAGATAATGGTTATTTTGGTAAGCACTGTTTATGCACACTTACCTTGACATCAGTTCCCATCTTTGGTGATGAGTTTCTCTCCCCTATTTGGCAAAATAATCCATTTGCCAAAGTGGCACATTTTGGGGTGGCATATTCTGATTCCCATCAAAATCCTTTCAAAAGACAGAATTTGGACATTTATGTTTTGAGATATAGTTTGCTATTGCTTCTTTTAATCAATGAGAAGATGTTTTCCAATTGTTTGTGGATTTAAAAAGTAAGCCAAAAAGATAAAATTAATTTTTTTTTCCTATTGTTTCCTGGTAGAATAGACTCACACTTAACTGTATGCTTTGTAAACTATTTAGATTAATCCCAAAGATTATATTTAAGGTAAAGAGCTATTTGCTGAGTATTTAAGAGCCCACTAAGCTCATTGATCTCACTGATATCATGGCTCATTTTCCAGAATGAGCTTGGTCATTAACAATGTAGATGACTTGCTATTGGCAAGACCTTTGTGTGTTGCTATGCTGGCTTTCAGCTCCCTTTTTAAGAGAGCTAATCAGATTTGCATACTTTTTTCATTGTGAAGACCTTTATTGCTGTCTATAAACTTTTAAAATATGTTGAGCATAGCAGCAACTTTGCTCAGTTGTTCCTAGTCTCAGTTCATCCATGCTTTAATTGTTAAATGAAAGTAGTGTTGCTGAACAGAAAAGGAATATCTCAATTTGAGGAAAAAGGACATTTCTATTTTGAAGGTAGTCAAAACTGAAATATTGTAAAAGATTTACAAGCAAATGGAATGACACTACTTTGTGATTTAAACAGTACAAAGGATAGGAACTAGAACTATTCAATATGACAGTCAAGTTCAAGAAGCATAGTGTTCAGTTTTTTAACTGGATTACTAGTGAACAAGGCAAATTTAAATGTAGCCCAGTTAAAGGACAGGGGGAGAGGAGATTCACAGAAAGCCCCACACTGTATTTATAATCACACCTGGGACTGTTGACCTAACCTCTAAACCAGTTACTCAGCCGCTATTTATTTCCACATGAACAAAATGATAAAGATTACTGAATATATTTGATATGCACAGAACGAAGCCAATGGGTTCATGGCAGAGGAATAGTTTGGGCTATGTTTAACTGTTTTGGCAGAAAAATGAAAATGATAGCAGAATTTGAGTGGTAGTTTCAGACTTAGTTTTCCTACTAAAATGTGCCATTGAATATATTTTATTAGTACATCACAATAATTTCAGTGTAATTTTTCATGACATAGCCAATCATGGTTCAGGTAACTACAGTGGTTTAGGACAGACTGTGGGATGCCTAGACCTTCAGGCAACTGAGTCAGCTTCAGGTTTTGCCAGACCTCCAAGCAGAGCTGAAACTACAAAATATAGCATTGTATTCCCAGAAAAAGACTCAGTAATGGAGAAAGAGAGAGAGAATGGGAGACGGACTCAAACATGAGATAATGGGATATATCAACAGATGATCAAAACACACTGATGCGAGTTACATTGGAAGATCAAAGAAGCTAGAAGGTTGACGGCATTCCAGGAAATCTGCCAGAATGTATAAGGTTCTAGCTACCAAGCTAGGGTTTAGGGGAAGCAGGCAAATCCCAGGGATGGGCATTACTGGTAAGAAAAAGAGGGCCCCAGTCCTATAGAGATCTAAGTATTAGGCATATTAACAAAACAGGAACTCAAAGTGTAAGCAGCTCCTTTGCCCCTTTTCTGTTTGTTCATCCCTGTTTTCCTTAGACCTTAATCATAAAGATGAGATCATTAGGCAACATTTAACTTAGCTCCTGATTTCTGCTTTTCTAAATGTACACAAAACCTTACTTAACCTGTTGATTCCTTTCCTGGATTAGAAGGAATAAGAATGAAGAATTAAGTAGTTAAAGAATGATTGACTCTCTACCTCTAGTTTTCCCTTGGTAAATTTGCAGGTGGACCACACGGGCAAGAGAACATCTAATAGAAGGTGGACCATGCAAGCAAGACAGCGTCCCAAGGAAGATTGGGAGAAGTCAGCAGGCCTGCACGCAATGGAAAAAGGATGAAGAATCTGACCTCCTGCCTTAATGATTAACTGAGATTGTTTCCCTTTTTCCCTTTAAAAATTGTCATGGCTGAGCAAAATCTTTGGAGTTGGTCTCTGGACGTAAGTCCACCTTCTCCACAGATTGTTGGCTTTTCTGAATAATATATGTTTTTTCTCTACCAAAGTTTGCCCCTCAATTTATTGGCTGCTGAGTGGTGAGTGGCCGAACCTACATTCGGTTACAAAGAAAGAGCAGAAGCTTGTTTTCAGAACAGGCTTAGGCTGCACAAGTGGAAAGATCACTCACAGCTAAGTGTTGGGCTAGAAAATCTTCATTTCCTCTGTATTATGGACAAGATTGGTCCTCTACTGTAGGCTATAAAGGTCAATCAGTGCAGTTGTGGGGAAATTAAGGCCAAAAAAAAGTGGGACAAGGCCAAGTCTGACATTCAGAACCAGAAAACAAAAATTCATCAAGAATGCAGAGTAAAGTCAAGTAAAGGTGGCTTTAATTTGTTGGATTTCACCATCTGGTATTTCATGAAAGTGATGTGAACACAGTGAACATATGTAGAGGACAGCCCCTTTCCTTGTACACTCACTTTCATTCCTCCTTATCAGCTCAAGGACTATGCAAGTATCTCTTCCCTTCCTTGTTTCATCTGTTTCTTCATCATTACTGTATCATTCCCAACAGTATGTACATATGTGGCAATATTTCCCACCCTGACACAGTCTCTCTTGATGCTATATCCCTTCAAGCTACTATTACCTTTCTTTGCTCCTGCCTTTAACAAAACTACCCTAAAATTGTCAGTTGTCACTGTCTACTTCATCCTCTTCTGTTCTCTCTTGAACTCACTCCAGTCAGGTTTTTATCTCTACCACTCCTTTGAAGGAGCTCTTGACAAGTTTACCAATGATCTCCATGTTCCTAAATCCTACACTCAATTCTCAGTCCTCATATTACTCACCCATGAGCTGCATTTGACATAATTTGATTACTTCCTCCTTGGCTTTTGGGAAAATGTTCTCTCTTTGTTGTCTCTGAAGGGTAGCAGAATTTGCCACACTAAAATATGCCACTTTGGCATAAAGATTATTTTGAGCTGACTGTAACTGAGAAGAAGCAGATACAGGAAAACCTCTCTGCCTTCCTGTATTTGCCTCAAAGGAGGACACAAATTTACAAAGGTGTCCCTTCTCCCCTCTCTACCAGGGAGGACAAAACTTAATTGCTGGAGAAAATTTTAGACCCTTAGCCTAAAGAAAGTACCAGGGGAATACCAAACTTTACTAACTAGGCTTGATCTACCATTAGTTTCCCATATATTTGCCTTCCCACAATTTGCCTCTATTAGGAGTCAAGGTTTTTTCCTTTGTCTTGTCACTTCTCTAAAAACTTATCTTTCATTAAGATACAATATAAACCCAAGCCCTAGCTATTCCTTTAAATTACTCATCCCTGAGTTTCTCCTCTATATATGAGCTATATATGTTAATAAACTTTTGTTTGTTCTTCTTTTGTTAATCTGTCTTTTGTTACAGAGACCCAGCCAAGAGCCTAGAAGGGTAGAAGGAAAAAACATTTTTCCTTCTTTATATCTCCCTATTTGTTGACTGCTCTTTCTTGGCATACTTTGCTGGATCATCCTTACCTTCCAGATATCTTAAGTGTTGGAATGCCCCGGGGCTCAGTTTTAGTATTTCTTAAGGCATGTGACTTTCTGCTTGAGGACTTTCTCTGGCCACAGGTGTGTGTTCCACCTCTAACTTCAGCAGGCTGCCCCTGGAAGTTAGCACCCCCGAGAACAGCCTTTAACAAATAACTAGTAGGAATGAGTGATTAAATACCCCCATTTCCTCACTTCTTGAACAGGACAGCATTAAGGCATGTTCTACGGTTTCTCAGAATTCTCCTTCAGCTGGATGTGCCTCAGCTGTCCTCAGGAGTAACCTGCTAATGAATGTACCCTGCTTCTCTTCCCTGTCTCATTTCTCCACTTTCCAATTGGTGCTTCCTGGGCTCCTCAGTAAACGGACTGTGAGACAGAGATGTGTATACAGATTTCTTTCTTTTTTTAAAATAAATTTATTTATTTATTTATTTTTGGCTGTGTTGGGTCTTCCTTGCTGCGCACGGACTTTCTCTGGTTGCGGCGAGCGGGGGCTACTCTTCGTTGCAGTGCGTGGGCTTCTCATTGTGGTGGCTTCTCTCGTTGTGGAGCACGGGCTCTAGGGACACGGGCTTCAGTAGTTGCAGCACGTGGGCTCAGTAGTTGTGGCTCGTGGGCTCTAGAGTGCAGGCTCAGGAGTTGTGGTGCACGGGGTTAGTTGCTCCGTGGCATGTGGGATCTTCCTGACCAGGGCTCGAACTCGTGTCCCCTGCATTGCAAGGCAGATTCTTAACCACTGCGCCACCAGGGAAGTCCCTGCAGATTTCTTGAGCAGTGCTCTCAGGAATGACACCTGTAAGGCTGTGAGAAAAACAGAATTGGGCAGAGGGAGAAATTAAACTGCAATGCAGATTCCCCATAGCTAATTCTATGGGCAGCTCTATAACTAGGATGTCCTTCAGAGTTGTCTCCAATGGAGACAAAAGTGATCAGGATGTTGGACCCTGAATAAACCAGTGATTATATGAAGGTTGCCCCTGGGGAGGGGCTATAACCCAGGAAAGATAGCTCTTGACTGAGGACAATCCTTACAGAGGGACTCAGCTGTGGGTCTTCAGTAACAACACTTCTGGCAGCTAGGGGGAAGGGATATAAAGGCTCATCACAGAATCAACTACAGTCTACCCCTTGTGCTGCTTGAATTCACTTGTTTCATATGATTTTTGCCCATCTGGGAAAAGCTCCTCCAGGATTCCAGTTGGTTTTATTGGTATAATACAAAATATGTATGGTCTTTGTACCCAGTTCCTGTCACAGAGCTCCCCAAACTCTTAGAATTTCCTTAGTGACAGGGATATCCTTTGTTATTTATAATGAACCCCTTTCAACCACAGACAACACCTGAGTTTATGCTAATGAGGTGACTCTCGGTGGGGCACCAAGATAGCTTTAGTCTGGGAGCTGGCCATAAGAAAGACTAAACATGAGATTAGAGGGTTAGAACTTTCAGGCCCATGACCTGAAATCTGGAGAGGTGAGGAGGGGCTGGAGATTTTCTATCAAAATTCTTGAACAATGAGATTCAGAGGGCTTCTGAATTATTGAACACATTGAAGTGCTGGGAAATGGCACACCTGGAGAGGGCGTGCAAGCTCTGTGTCCTCTCCTGCCATACCTTGCCCTATGGATTTCTTACATTTGGCTGTTCCCAAATTGTATCCTTTATAATAAACTGATAAACATTAGTGAAGTGTTTTCCTGAGTTCTGCGAATTGGTCTAGTGAATGATTAAACCTCAGGAAACGGTTGTTGGAACCCTAGAATTTATAGCCAGTTAGAAATATGGGTGGCCCCTGGGACTTGTGAATGACATCTGAAGTGGGGGCAGTCATGTAGGACTGAGCTCTTAACCTGTGGGGTCTGTGCTAACTTCCAATGTCAGTGTCAGAATTTTTTTTTTTGGATTTTTGAATTTTATTTATTTTTTTATACAGCAGGTTCTTATTAGTTATCTATTTTATACATATTAGTGTATATATGTCAATCCCAATCACCCAGTTCATCACACCACCCACCCACCACCACTTTCCCCCCTTGGTACCCATACGTTTGTTCTCTACATCTGTGTCTCTATTTCTGCCCTGCAAACCAGTTCAGTGTCAGAATTAAATTGAATTGTTGCACACCCAGGTAGTGTCAGAGAATTCACTTTGGTGTTGGAAAAAAACCCATGTATTTGTTGTCAGACATAGAGTCAGAGAAAACACCACCACAATCTCTTTTCTTTGAAAAACTTAAAAAAGGAAGGTTAGTGGTACAAGCTCTTGTTGCTATAGCTATCTTGAAACCACAACTGATACTTCTTATCTCCCTTCTCTTCTATATTTTCTAGAACCCCTCACCCTCAGCTAGTTCCCTGCGTGTCCAGAGGGCATAACTGGTGAGATGACTCATAACCTCTACTATGAATTGAATTTTATTCCCCCCAAATTCATATGTTAAAGCCTGAACCCCCAGTGTGACTATATTGGACATTAGGGCCTTTAAGGAGGTAATTAAGGTTAAATGAGGTTATAGGATAGGGCCCTAATCTGATAGGATTGGTGGCCTTATAAGAAGAGGAAGAGGGAGAGAGAGAGGTCTCTCTCTACCTCTCTATGTGCATGTGCCTAGCAAAGGCCAAATGAGGACAAAGTAGCTATCTATAAGCCAGGAAGAGAGCTCTCACTGGAAACTGAACTCTGACTGACCTTGATATGGAACTTCTAACCTTCAGAACTGTGACAAATAAATCACTATGTTGTTTAAGCTACCCAGTCTATGATATTTTGTTATGGCAGCCTGAGCAGAATAATACACCTTCATCCCCAAGAGATATGAGTTCTATGCCACTATGCCTTTCTCAGTCTGTGACTTCTGCCCTTGTTTGTTCATTATCAAAATTATCAGGGGAGTACAATGAAGCAGTGGATCAACAGGGTGCTCAAATATATTCTTCCCTGTCCCCATTAGTAATAGTAGTCCTACCTCCTCCAGATAATGAAGGTTGAATTCCCCTGCCAGTATGGTAACTAATTTTCTTGCCTGCTGGTTTCTTGGTGCAAGGAGCCTAAAGTAACTGGAGGGCAGCTGTAGCTTAAAGTTCAATGAGGTTTTTACTCAGGAACCAGGGCTGTTAGACCCCTAAAAATATCCATGCTCTAATTCCTATTATCTGTGACTATGTTATTTAACATGACAAGTGGGACTTTGCAGATGTAATTAAGGTTACTAATCAGTTACTCTTAAATAGGAAAATTATCCTGGATATTCAATTGGGCACAGACTAATCACATGAACCCTTAGAAGCAAGACAATATTCTTTAGGTGGTAGAAGAGGAAGTCAGAGGTTTGAAGCACGAGAAGGACTCATTGTGCTGTTGCTGGTTTTAAGATAAAGGAGGCAACATGACAAGGAATGTGGACAGCCTTAAGGAGTTGAAAATGGTTTCCAGCTGACAGCCAGCAATGAAATGAGGATTTCAACTCTACAACCATAAAGAACTGAATTATGCCAACAACCTGAAAAGCTCATTTGTAGATTCTACCCCAGAGACTCCAGATAAGACCCCAGGTTGGCTGGCACTGTAATTTTTGTTTTGGGAGACCCTAAGCAGAGAAAGCCAAACAAGACTTCTTACCTACAAAACTATGAGATAATAATTTGTGTTGTTTTATGCTGCCATGTTTGTGATAATTTTTACAGCAGAAATAGAAAATGAATGTATCCAGAGTCTGAAATTGTGGAGATAGGGAGCACATATTGCCCAAGTGGGTCATTGAGGGTAATGGTAAGCAAGGCAGTTCTTACTTTCACCCTTGGTTCTCAGAGACATATATATATATTATACTTATTGAGGGCTTAGTACCATATAATGGTCATTGACTTAGGTTATATACTATATCCTAGAAGATGGTATCACATCCTTGTAAGAAATAGTCTCAAGCTGGTGTTTCAATTGATTCATTGAGAGCTACTCCATCACCCTAAAGGCCAGCAGCATTTAGACTGTGCAGTATGTTATGGGATCAGTGAACAGCATGGGCATGGCCCTACTAATAAACCTGCTTTTTTGTAAATTTGGTCCCTTGATCTGCCACAATACCATGTGGGATCCTGTTGGTGCAGAAAACACTCTGTGAGTTCTCAGGTAGTGATGCGTACTAAGGTGAGAAAGGCAAGCCCATTCCGAGGATACATGTCAATGGTACTCATTAAGAATTGGTGTTCCTTCCAGGGTGGAGGGCATCCAATGTAATCTCCTTGCCATCAAATGGCTGATTGGTCTTCTTGAGGGAAGGTGCCATAATAGTGACTCAAATTTGGTCTCTTCAGCTAACTGGTTATACATTCAGCAGCAGCAGTAACTAGATCAGCCATGGTTAGTGAGACTACACAATATTTAGCCCATATTTAGCCTCCATACTTGCATTCTGGGCTTCTCCATTCATGTGCCTATTGTACCAGACTGGAGTAGTCTAACCGGTCTAGCTGTGCTTTTCTTTTTGTTATCTAGTGACTCTTCCATGTTGGATGCTCTCTGGCAGCTGTTAAACTGCAAAATAAATATCTCCCCATAGGTACATCCACTGTTGCTTTCACCAAACTCTTTTTCTTGTTCTTTTAATCTCTTTACTTCTAGGCCCTCGAACAATCAGCCAAGCTCTTTTCTACTGCCCAGGAATCTATGTATATTCTAACCTTGGGCCACTTCTCTTTTCTCATGAAGTGGATAATCTGGTACAACACATGAAATTCTGCACATTAAGAAGATTTTCTCTGATGGCTGTCTTCTGAAACCACCCCTGGGTAGGGCGCTAGTGCAGCCAGAATTTATTTAAGCTTCCACCCATATACTAAGCTGGTCCAACCATGAATTAAGTTCCTCCTTTTCCTTTCTTGATTAGCTGATCATAAGGTACCTCCCCCGTCTGACCAGAGGTATGAAGTTAGGGAGAGGGACTGGTGTAACAGTAGTGAATATTTTGGGGGTACGAGCCACCTGCTCATGTAGCTTGCATGTGACTCTGGCTCTGCTGATCCTGAATGTACCACCTCCAAATAGTGATGGACTGATCTTGGTCCTGCCTGACCTTAAGATTTGGTTGATCTGAAAGAACCCAGGTTATCATGAGCAGTTTTTAATGCATATGCATCTTTCAAAAGTTATCCTCAGGTAAGGTACTGGGCTGTGAGGTACTGGGCTGTGGGAAAGGCACAGCATCTGACCACAAACTTCGTCTATTTTCTACATAGCTGCTAAGGATGTCAAATTGGCCACTTCTCTGTTCAAAACACCTCAATGACTACCCATGCCACTCAAAATAAAATCCAAAGTCACTGCAATGACCTACAAGGCCCTTGTGTGATCTGGCACTTTCATACATCTCTGCCCTCATTTGAAACCACTCTCCTCTCTCACTCTGTTCTAGCCACACAGGCCTCCTTGTTCTTTGAATTTACCAATCATGCTCTTATATCAGGGTGTTTGGACTTAGTGTATAATTTTCCCAGAACATTCTACCCCCAGACATCTGCATGGCTTACTCTACTACCTCATTCATATTTCTGGTCAAATGTCTCTATATCAGAGAGGAATTGCCTGACCACCTTAGCTAAAAAGGTACTTCCCATCTGTGCTATGAAACATTTCCTTAGTTCTGCCTTAGATTTCTACAGAGCATTTAGCACCACCTTTTGTATCATATAATTATTTGCTTATATACATTCTGTTTTCTCCTATTACGTTATAAGCTACAGGAGCACAAGGATTTTTGTTTGTCTTGTTTAGTATTGCATTCTAGCACCTAAAAATGTGTCTTGAATATTAGGTCTGCAATACATATTTGTTGAATGAATGAATAAATGAATGAATGCATTTGTCATTCTTTTGGGCTGCCTACATAGCAGCCAGAGTTACCCCATTAGAATATGTGAGATCAGGTCACTCCACTGCTCAAAACTCTCCAATAATTTTCCATCTTAGAGTGATAGCTGAAGTCTTGTTCTTAGTCTATAGGGCCCTACATAATCTGATCTCATTTTTCTTGCTTACCTTCTTTTAGTCATATTTGCTTTTCTTTGAACATCTCAGGTCTTTTCTGAATTCAGAGCCTTTGGACTTGGTGTTATATCTCCCTGAAATGCTCTTGCCCAGATAGTTGGATACCTTTTTGCTGCCTTACCTTCTTTGGGTTTTTACTCAAATGTCACTTGTTAGGAAAACTTTTTTTGGTCATCTTACTTAAAATTACAATTCCTCTCTAACTTTGACTATCCCTTTTACTCTGCTTTATTTTTCTCCTTAGTAATTATCATCTAATATACTATATATTTTATTAATCTGCTTATCGTTTCTCTCCCTTCACTGCACTGTAAATTCCATAAGAGTGGGCATTTTTTTCCTCTTTACACAGCTATGTTTTCAGCACTCAGAACATTGCCTCGCATATGGTAGATACTTATTACATATTTATGGCATGAAGGAATTCAATTTCTAGAGACAACAGTGTCAGTCTAGTGGCATAATCCAGCATCCCGGGTGTGTAAATTTCTGTATTTGTTTCCAGTGGCAGAGGCAATAGCATTGAGAGTAGTAGTGGATTTGTCACTGGACCAATTCTGTGGCACAATTTTTTTTTTCTACATATTCTTCATTACAGATTATCTAACTCTTTTGAGGATCCTGAGAGCTGCTCAATATTCTTGAATAAACTTCTTGTATGCTTAACTAGCCAAGTTGGTTTCTGTTGCTTGCATCTGAGAAAGCTAACTGATATAGACATCAAGATTATTCCAGCAAAGATTAGTTGCAGCAAAATATCTTCTAAGAAATATGGGAAATCTGGAATTGGTTCTGTGTTTGGTTGCAATTGAAGGTAGTGAACATCCAGATAGTATTTAGAGATGGGATCCATTGTTAAGTCCAAAGGTAAAATTATTCCTCCATTGGGTTTTAAGATCTCTATGTCAGCTGAGCCCAGAGTTGTAGGGCTGGGAGGAAAAAAAAATTATAAAGGGGTCCAGAGCAAATGAATGCTGCAAGGCGAGTTGCTCTATCACTTGGAACATATGACCCAGAATAAAGGTACCCATGGCAAGTTGAGATGAGAGACGGATCCTGGGATAAGCCTTTTGTAGCAAGGAGAACCACAATGCAGACCCAACAGGTTTTAGAATAAAGCTATATTTTCTTTTTCAAATCCCCTTTCTCCTTTGAGAAATAGCTCCTAGCTTGCTGATCTGGGCTCTGGTAGAGACTGAAAACCTGACCATGGCATCAAGTACCTTATATGACCTGAGCAAGCCATCATGAGCTAGGTGTTATTTGATCCACTAAGTCATAAACTTGGGCATACAACCGCATTCCACTATTCAGAGGAGGTAGTATACACAATATTGGACTTGAATAAGTCCTGTTGGCATAAGTAATTTGTGTGAGTGGATGATTCACACTCCCAATATGCGTATTTTGGTTGCACTGTCATCCTTCTTATAAATGACACTTTTGACTTCCTGGAGACTTGCTGATGACCAGCTAACTGAAGAAAAAAGAATGAGCCTGGTTTATAGATGGCTCTGAATGATGTGCTGACACTAGGCAAAAAGTCGACTACTGCAGTATTACAGGCTCACTTAGAGGTTACCCTGAAAGACACTGACAAAGGGAATTCCTTTCAATTGGCTGAAACTCAAGCTGTATATCTCATCGTCCACTTTGCCTGGAAGGATATATGACCTGAGGTGTGGATCATTACTTATTCATGGGTAGTGGCTAATGGTTTGGCTGGATGATCAGAGAATTTGAAAGAAAACGATTGGAGGATTAGTGATAAAGAAGTTTGAGCGAGAGGCTTCTGCATGAACCTCTCAGAATGGGCACCAAGTGTGAGAATGTTTGTGTCCCATGTGAACAAAAAGCTTTTATTCCAAGGATGTCCCTAAAAGTCATCCTTGGAATAAAAGCTTTTCAATAATCATACAAAAGTAATCTTACCTTATAATAACAGTAAGGGTTTTTCCTCCAGTCTCCCTAGTGCTTGCTCGCAGGTTATTATAAGGTGATAGCCATAGTGGCAGGAATGGAGTTTTGGCCTGATATCAATAGTATTAAATCTCTCTCACCAAGGTTGGCCTTACTGAGTGGCCAATTTGCCTACAGTAACAGCTGAGCCCCAATACAGTCAGCCACCTAGAGACACATGGTTACAGTGGACTCTGTCATGAAGAGGGCTGTGTTTCCCTTGCTGGCATAAAATATTTTGATATGTTTTCCGTGCCCATCATGCTTCTTCTAGCACCATCATTTTTATACTGAATGCCATATAAACATTCATAGTATCCCACACAATATGACCTTCAATCAAAGAACTCACCTTTTATAAAAAGAAGTAAGGGAATGAATTAGCTGATTCCCATATGATTCACTGTTTTTTCCATGAATTCCATCACCCAGAAATAGATTGATTTGTGGAGCAGTATGCCTTCTTGGAGGCACAGTAACTGTGCCAACTGAGAACTGATCATGTGAGATTCAGGTACTATTCTATGGGATGCACAGAAGTATTTGATATGAACCAGTGATCAAGGTATGGTACCGCATCTCCCATACTCATATTACACAGCTCTGGGAACCAATGGGAGAAAGTGGGAATGGTATTTCACCTAATAAAGTACTTATATAGCAACTCTAGGGTTTGTTGATCGAAAGATCTCAGTACTCAAAAGAGGAAAATTTCTACCAATAGAGTTTACACTGAATTGAAAAGTGAAAGAAATATCAACTGGCCATAGAGTAAACAGGCAAAAAATGAGGTTACGTTATTAACTCGAATAAGGTTGTCATTACACAACTGAGGTAGACAGAAGTAGCATCCATGAAGGAGGTTCTAATATTATTATGTCCAGTGGCCAGTGATAAAACAAAATATAGGGATCCTGATCAGTCAGAACCACTAAGCTTAGATCTTTCACCTGACCTGGTAAAGAGCCCTAGCAAGTAGAGGTGCTGAGAAAAAAGGGAAGATTAATGGCCAGTAGAGCAAGGAAGTAGTTAATACCATTTGTGGCTTTGTGATTAGATGCAGAAAAGAAGATTACAGCATTGATCCACCTCATTTTCCTTACTGTGCTATATGCTTTTGCATAGTTTAACTAACCTCTACTTCCCCAAATATTTTTCAGGTGTGTTAATAATTATTAAAATTATGGGGTGTCTTGGTTATCATTAAATTTACCAATTATAATATTGAGAAAGTGTTGTGATGCAAAGGGAGGAACAAGGGCCATTACCAAGACATCATGGATTTAGAGCTGCATGAAGTAAGTGATAAGAACTTTTGGTTGTCCAAAAGTTTTGTCTTAGTCCACTCAGGTTGCTATAACAAAATATCACTAAACTGGGTTGCTTATAAACAACACAAATTTATTTCTCACGGTTCTGGAAGCTGGGAAGTCTAAGATCAAGGCAGTGGGAGATTTGGTGTCTGCTGAGAGCCAGCTTCCTCAGGATGCCTGTCTTCTCACTGTATCCTCATGATGGATAGGGGCGAGGGAGGTCTCTTGAGCCTCTTTTATAAGGGCTCTTCCCTCATGACCTAATCACCCCTGAAGACCCCATCTCCTAATACCATCACTTTGGGGGTTAGGATTTCAACGTATGATTTGGAGGAGGGGCATAAACATTTAGTCCATTGCATATCTTTTGGAGAGATAAGGCAGTTTTGGTTGTATAAGGAACAATTATGTTGTATCACATTAGAATGTGGTATTATACAGTGGTTTGGGACCTTGAGAAAATTAATCTTTTTTGACCTCAGTTGTCTAACTCATAAAATGGGAAACATAGTACTTACCTGATATGGTTATAGTGAAAATTAAATGAGTAAATATAGAGTCAGTCCTCTGTATCTGTGGGTTCCTCATCAAGTGCATATGAAGGGCTGACTGTACTAAGCCATTTTATATAAGGGACTTGAGCACCCACAGATTTTAGTGTCTGCAGGGGGTCTCGGAACAAATTTCCTGCAAATACTAAGGGACAACAGTGAAATGCTTAGACAAATACCTAGCACAAATTCAGAGCTATGCAATCCTAGATAAAATAAGGTATGGAAAGAACAGTGTATGCTGATGTTAGGTAGTTGCAATAGTGTATCTTAGTGGTCATTTGTCATTGTGTTTTGGCCACTCAGGATCTAACCTTATCTTCTTATGTTTATGAAATCCTCCACCACAGGAGACAAAGCTAACATCCCATTTACAGAAGCTGAAAAGTCCAGGTACTTCCTTTCCCAGCCTCAGCGTAGCTAGGACTTGGGCACATAACTTAGACATTGCTAATCAAATGACCCTCCCTCTAGTTTTTGAATAAGAAACAAGTGATGTAAAAAAGGAACTGGGTGGAAATCATCTTGGCAGGGGTAGAAGTGATGACAGCTTCACTCAGTCATTAGAGGCCCAGAGGCAGTGAGTGCTTCTAAGAGCGACAACCCAGTGCCTTCCTCAGTGGTCTGTCTGGGCCCTTTTGCACCAGCAGTGATGTCTTCACTAAGTTAACTCTGCAGTGTGATTAAGGGCATTTTTGTTCATTGCACAGTATGCGCACCCAGTTTTTAGGCTCCTTCAGAGATACTGAACAAATAATAAAATATATTTTTATTTCTCAATAGAAATAGTTTTATTTAGACAAAAAATTTTGTTTCTTACAATTCAGATCATTGGCCTATAATATATTTCAGTTGTTCAACTTAATGAATATTTTAGAATTAATAATTTATTTTGCCTTTGAGTAAATATGATTGAAAAAAACATACTGTTTGAGAAGATATTTACCTTTATTAAATTAAATTACAAAATTTTATTTCTTGTGTTTGAGAAAATTTGGATTTGCTTCATTACTGGCTGAATATGTGCCTAATAAATAAATGTGATTTTCTTAACAGCATTCCTAAGATGTATTCATTTTATAGAGTTATTTTCAGAACTACAGAAACACTGCCATAGTGTGAAGACCGGAATATGTTTCAAATGTATTTAAAACACTTTTATAATGCCAAGATTTTCATAGTCGTGCTTGTGAATTTGGCTCTTGTCCAAATGTATTTTGATAAATAAAATATTCTCCATGGTCTAACTGATCTTATTCTATTCCATTCTATCATGAAATCATGTCCAGAAACTGGGACACTGAAAGAAAGAGAGTATAATAAATGAAGGGTTATTTTGACCTTATTGCAAAGTCTAGAAGAAAGCGAATGTTACTGAGAGAGAAACATCAGAACAACAAAAAATTGTTGGTTAATTAATAGTTTCATCTTTAAACATTCTTTCTCTTCAGTTTTGCCTCATGTGAAAATCCCCCATTAAAATTTTACTGAAATGTTAATATCTCTTGCTGTGAAAATTCGTTTTAAACTGTCCTTAATGATTCTAATGTGAGAGCGAGAGCTCCTAATATATCTTAAAACAATTCAAGACAAGGACAGCTGCAAATGATAAATTTAACTTACTTTAAACTTTTCTTTTTATTTATTTAACTATTTTAATTAACATTTGACTTTTAGGTGCTTGAAAAACAGGACAAAACACTAAATAATTATTCTTATCAGTGCTATTCAATTTTCCACTTTCCACTGATGACCTTTTATATTAGGCAAATTTATGAAAGGCTATGGTGTAGTTTTTCCATGATAAAATATTGTATTAACCTTAATTTTGAAAAGAGTACTTTTTTTGCAGGAGGGAAATATGTAAGCATGTGGATTATTTTTCTTCGTTTATAACTCGCAATTTGTTTCTGTGGGATTTGTGTTGCTGTTGGAGTACTCAGTGCACCTACATTCATCTATTTTTTGTGCTGACACATGGTCATAGGCTGACTATAAATGGAAAATAGGCTCATGCATTCTTATTTTGCTAAAATGTAATGTTTACTGACTTGTTTTCCATCAATGCCATATAAGGGGCTTTTCACGTGGAAATATAAATACCCTTGCCCTCTTTCTTTCAGCTCTGCTCCAGTCTTAAAGTCAGTAAAACCCATGTTTACTATCTTCTCTAGTAAAAATAATGCAACGGTGAGAAAAAAATATAATTGCACACCATTCACTTTAATGCCATCATTACAATAAGAGTTTAATTTGCCATCATTTGATGTTTAGTAGCAAAATGAATATAGTTCACTTTGACACTGCCCTGATTGCAGATATCCTAATGAATAGTTCTATGATTGATTGGCTTGATGACATCAGAACAATTATAGGCCTGTACAAGCATTAAATAGCCAAATTGTTGGGGGGAAAAACACACCAAGGCCTGGAGTAGAATGTAGATGGAGTTGGAATATAAGGAGTACAATAGAACCCTTCTTTATGGAAATGTGCTTGGAACAATTTCACAGGAAGCAGTTGCTGTTAGACACTATTGCTATAGCTGAAAGAACAATTTTCTCTTTTGTAACAACAACAACAAAATGCACTCCCCCAGCATCACACCCTCTTAGTTTAGGTTGTCAAGGGAGGTTTTTCCCAACAAGATCATCAATTCTATAACACAATTATTTTTTCTGATATTATAAATTAAAAATCAATGCATTAACAGTCACTACCTTTGAAAAATAGACAAAAATCCAAAGGCAGGAGTTACGTGTGCCTAACTGAATGAAATACAACTTGATTTCATCAATGAATTATGCTGTTCTTTATTCATCACTATTCCAGATGTGAGCTTGAAGAAAAGTTTACAGTGCTTCATTCTCAGTCTCTCTTCCCCTCTCTGTGTTTCTCCCCTGCTCTCCCTTCACACACACACACACACACACACACACACACACGCTCACACGTGTGTGCACACACACACACCCTACACAATTAGTTAAAACCAAACTAAATAATTTGGGTCAAAGCTTTCTTAAGTTTTTGAAGTTCTCTCAAGATCATACTCAAATGTTCCTGCCATAGCTTGGATACACAACAGCTGGAGGTATGGACTAGTGGAGCTGTACTGAAGACTAGGTCATCATTTTCGTAATTCCAGCCCTTAATGGGTTTCTAATTCAGCTGTGCTAGAGCACAATATGTGCTGATTTACATGTCTTCAGTTGACACAGACATTTCATGAAAATAAAACACTGGATATGTATTACAAGGCAGCTTCCAATGCAAAAGATTAATCTTCTGTAAAAAATGAGATCCACTCTTCAAAAGGCTAGATATAACTCATGTTGTACATTACATATCTTAAATCATTATATGAAAGATCAGTAAAAGCACAATAATGTTATTCAATTATTTTTTAATTTCCCAGAGAATGGCTCGCCTGCTATGAGCTGGAGATATTGGAGACAGTACAGTGGAGGCTGAGTCCTGGAAAATAGTACAACATCATTACCCCTTACTATATTTTAGTTGACACCAATGATATACTATATCAGTGGTTTCCCACACTTGGATGCTCATCAGAATTAATATGAGAGCTCATTAAAAATCAGGATTTCTGGGCTTTACCCAGACTTACTGAATCAAAATCTTTGGTGTTATGTGCCTGGAATCTGTATTTTCTCCAGCACCCTCAATCCCCAATGATTCTGACACAGCCAGAAAGACCCATGCTTGGGAATTTCTCTTCCTGAGATTGAACATCTAAGCCCAGATCCTATTCTTGGCAGCAAAACTGATTTGGTGTCCATGCTCATAATACTACTTATCTTCTCCATACCTCAGTTTCCCCATCCCAATGTGAAGAGATACTGCTAAATACAAATAACCACCTTAGTACTCTGGGCCTAAGAACATCAGAAAGAGTCTAAAAATTATAGTACATTTAGGCTATGTTTACCAAAATGAAAACTTCTGAATATAGGGGCTTGATTATAGTTTTTAACATTATGAAATATACAGGTTGGTGAATTTGGGCTTGTTTAAACAAATCCCATAAAAATTAGAGCCAAGGGCAACATTGCAGTTGAAGATGGCTAATTTAAGAGCAAATGAAGATCTTTTCATGAAGCAGGTAGTAAATCTATGAAAGTAATTAGAATGATAAATGACTAACTCCAAAACATAAATACGTTCAAGAAGAGTTTTAATAAATTGTGGAGGATAAATCCATAATGATTTGTTATGGAAGATAAGAAACCTTTGAGATGACCCATATTAAAGCAAATATGGGCAACAATGGAAGTGCAAATACATGTTTTTCAGTTCGATAAAAATTCTCAAGACCAAACCACAGGGGGCTAAGATATAGTTAGACTACTTTTAAATCAATGAATTTAAAGAATTTTGAGATTACTGAATATTATTATCTTTCTTCTACTACAGAGTAGATTGATATACAAATCAAACAGTCTCATTGATTTTTAGAACTCATTTAATGATTTCAGTGTGGAAACTGAAGGGAATGCTAACAAATTTCAGAGGTATAAGTGCAAACTGAAATGAAGCAGCTCAATTTTACTTCTTGCATAATGCTGCATCATCAAAATCAGACATATGAATGGATCATTAGGTTATTAAAGTTGTGCCTTTTAATTTGTTCTGGTACCTGGTGTTCTGGTTAACTTATGATGATTGGTAAATGTACTGGTAAAGTGCCTTGGGTCATCTGCATAAAACTTGGGGATGTAGATGATATTTAAGCTAGCAGTTTTAAAAAATATACTTATGCAGTCAATCTGACTTCTATTTAAATTTTGGACAGAAAGTAGGTATATAATTTTTTATTAATTCTAAGCAGTTCAGTAATCCATATTGTGATCATGGGTATGTGTGGTAAGTACATGGTATAATGTCTGCAATACTGACCTCACACCTGCCTCTTTAGCCTTCAGCATTTCTCTGCATCTATAATTCAAAGTAACAATAACATTTTTTGAATATGTATCTCAAATCAATAAATCACATTTCATCTCTAAATTCCTGGAGTGCAACAGACTCGACTTTGGTTCTCCTGACCCCCAACTTGCTTCCAAATTTTGCTGAAAATTCCTTTCACATTTCTTTAACACTGGTGTTGACTTTTAGTTCTGGGATTATGAACATAACCTAAAATGAATAGAAAGAATTTATAAGGAAGACAAAATGAACTCTTTGTTGTCTCCTACCTTACACTTTTACCAAACTATTTTCCTGAGGATAAGTCAAGTATAATTGGAGTCTTTTTTTTTTTTTTAATTTATTTATTTTATTTATTTATTTTTGGCTGTGTTGGGTCTTCGTTGCTGCGCAAGGGCTTTCTCTAGTTGAGGAGAGCGGGGGCTACTCTTCATTGCCGTGCGCGGGCTTCTCATTGCAGTGGCTTCTCTTGTTGCAGAGCACGGGCTCTAGGAACACGGGCTTCAGTAGTTGTGGCTTGCGGGCTCTAGAGTGCAGGCTCTGTAATTGTGGTGCACGGGCTTAGTTGCTCCGCGGCATGTGGGATCTTCCTGACCAGGGCTCAAACCTGTGTCCCCTACATTGGCAGGCAGATTCTTAACCACTGCGCCACCAGGAAAGCCCCTTTTATTTTTTTAAATTTATTTATTTTATTTATTTATTTTTGTAATTGGAGTCTTGATGGTTGGTTATCTTTTTTTCTTTGCTGTGTGTGTCCTGAGAGTTAGAGTAAACTGAGAAAATGATTAAGTATTAAAATATTTTTCTAAATAGTTTTTCTTGATTTCCTATGGATCACTGTGAAGGTCAAGGCTGTATGTACCAGTAGAGTTAATCTGGCTCTGCAACTATACTGTAATATTCAACACAAGAAACTTCTGTGCCTGGTGGATCTCTGACTCTGCCAGTTGCTGGGAAATGGTGGATTGAAGGACTTTCAGAGTGGTTCATAACTTTGAAAAATCAATTATCAGTTAATAGGGCCTTTAGAATACCCTAGTTTCTAAGCATGGCATTCTACCACAAAAACACTCAAAAACTTTTTGCTGTTATAGTTAAATTGTAGACAAAAATCCATTCTAACTCCTCCTGTTAATCAATGCTGGGACAAAGCCTAGGATTTTGTTCACTTAGAAGCAGACACATTTGATCTGGAAATGCCTTGCTATAAATGTCCGGGTATGTACCAAACTTCCAATTTTGATTAGGTCTTTCACTTGGTGTAGTGAACAATGCTCATATTTTCTTTTACCCTATGAAAAAAAGCAGGTGAAAATGTAAGGAAGAGTTGATTGATACTATAAATTAACATATAAATGAATATATACATATGATACATATATATATATAAAACTGATCTCATATATATATTATGGTTACACGTTTGTGTATGTGTGTGATTTATGAAGAATTAAAATAGATCCTAAATTGTTAAAATCAGGTTCTTGATGGCAAAACAAAACTTGTTAAAAAAAACGTTTCAACTATAAATTTGTTGTGAACTGGCCTACATACAAGAATTGAAAAAATAGTTCACAATGACTATAATGATGGTATGTGTATATAAGAAGAGAAACAAATTGATAAAGGTGATAAGAGCTGTTACAAAAATTATCAGAGTTAGATTGCCTCCCTCCCTCCTGCCATCCCAGTAAATGCAGTTAACTCACTAACGGTAAAAAGTGGTCCTAACCTGTGGAATCCTATCTTATACTCTGACAAAAATTTTTGTCAAGATAAGACTCAGTGGCATTTAATGTCACTGACTGTCCTCTTCTGCCTAGGATTGAAAGGTTTCCCCTGTTGTGGGAGTTTCAGTGCTAAAATTGGGACAGGCCTGGGCAATCTGGGATGGTTGTTCACCATGGGTCTGAGGACGTCTTTTCTGTCTCTGAGCGGGAACACATCTCGAGGGATGGGTCTACAGATCTGTGGATATGTTTAAGACCATGTTACACTCCATAAAATGCATTATCTGTATTTGAAATCTTAAATGATTACTTCTCTCCCAGCCTCTGACTTGCCCAGGAGGCAAGTTAAAAGAAACAATAGAAGACCATGATTTGGGGTCAAACAATTTAGTACACTTGGAAAATGCTTACATCATGTAGAAGTGACAACAGAGTTGGAAGGAATCTTTAACATCTTTTATACACCTGATTTGATATGAGTTTATTACAGGGCTGAAGGTATACTACTGGCTCAGCTAAAAGTACCAAGAATTATTCAGTCCCAAATAATTTTTTTAACATCTTCAGAGATAGCAATTTCATATTAATGAGCCCAGTGGCTATCTTAGGGGTGAAATCTATAAATACATGATTTTTGTTCATGTTCTGGGTTTTTATTGCTTGAATGACAAACTAGAATTAATGCTACATAAAGATATTAGCAAAGTCCTGCAGCATCTAACATCAAAAAGGTGGAGAAAAATAATGAAGACAAACCCCATTGCCTAATAGATATCTCTGGATCTCCAGCACCTAGAATAGTTCTTGGCACATACTAAGACCTCTCTAAATATGTGTGAAATGAATGAATGATCAACAGCTATGACACCAAAACACATAAATTAAATCTGTCAACAGATGTTATTGAATTCCTGCTAAGTGCAAAATCTGAAAGTCCATTTGTTTTGCTTATCCGTTCCTCTCTATTATTCTTTGATCATTTTTGTTTATGTATGTCAAAATTCTGACCTGTTTGGAAGTACAAGTATAATCTTTTAATTTCTAGCCTAACTAGTAATGATGGTGTTAAAAGTCTCAGAAGAGTCATTTTTCTAAAATTCTGGACTGGAAGCTTTGAACCCCTAATTATTATATTATCTAGATTTATGACACTTTCTAAACATGATGCTAGAGCCAACTGTGGTCCAGTTTAATAGCTATATAGTTCATACCACACTTTCCCATTTCACTGATGGTTATATTAGCAGGGTGGAATTGAAAACCTCAAAAAAAAAAAAACCCTACTTTAGTCTATTGAATCTGCTGCAGAAAGAGGTAAGTTTACTCTGATAGGATTTGGTTTTCACAAAGCTATTATGGCTTTTAGTTCATTTCTTTTCCCATTTAATTTGCCTACAAATAGATTTGAGGGCAAATTTTGAATGTTTTAAAAATATATATACAGGTAAAGAAGTTAAACTTAGATGCCTATCATTTCTAGTATCATCATTTTCCTCTTGGAGAAAATGTATAAATATACTACTGGTATGGTCCCACAATAACTTTGACCTAATTTTTATAGAAACCTGGAATAAAAATCATCAGGGTCTGCAGATTTGAATACTATGTTTATGTCTGAAAACTGTAGCACAGTCAGCATAGTCATTTTGTTTCCTCTGACAGTTAATAGCATTCTACAATGTGACTGCTTGTTAAAAAGAAAAACAAAGTTTGCATTTGGTCGATCCATTTTTCTATAGAGTAGCTTTGTAGGAAATGGACTTAAATAACAATGAGCCAAACTTTCTAACCACTGGGTTAAACAATAGTTCTAGGTAGACCCCTGAAGCACTGGCAAAAGAAGATCTACTCCCTGCTATTCTTGAAAAGAGAGTATGTGTTTCCTGTCATACAAAGGGAGACTCATGGTCATTTGTTTCCCAGCTTTTCCTATCATCAAATCCAAAAGCACTCAAGAGAAACATTTTTCCTTTCACCAGTGCCTTACTAGATAATTCTCGCTACCAACCTTTTAACGTACCTTTGTCTTTGAATTGTGTATTAAGTATTCCAGCATTATGATTTTACATTCCTTAGACATTTACCACCCTATGCTTTTGCTTTGTATTATAGCTATTTGGATGCTAGTCTGTCAAATCCTTAATAAAGGGGAAACAAAAACGTGCTTTAACATCATCATTTCATTGTCCATGTTGCCTAGCACATGCAACCTAATCAAATGTGAAAGACCATTTGTCGGTCCAATATGCTGTGACTCACTGGCCTAGTTCCAGAACAGGAAGGAACCAAACCAGTCACTTATATGACTATCTTTATATGTCATGGCAGATTAGAATCATCATGTGTTCTATTCAGGCTTGATTGACTTTAGAGAACCAGGAAACAAAGGGAGATAGGCTACCTGAGTAGAGAGTATAGAGCATCTAAGAGCTCAGGCTGTGTAATCAGGGCAACTTGGGTTTGCATCCCTTCTCTTCAACCTGCTTACTGAATGACCTTAGAGTGACCTAGACTTATGTTAAACTTGATCACAGAACAAATGTTAACCAGCGTATCGTTTGTCACACAGTCTACTAGTCCAACAGCAGAAGAGGTTGAAGAGTGGGGATATAGACAGAGCTAAGCTAAGGTTATGTGTGAAAGGAGTCATTTAGTTTGTTACATGAGTTTTGACCCAGCTATATCCTTTCCCTCTGATTGAGTTGTACTAGGGAGAAACCAACTGAAAATACTAAGAATTAATTATTAAGTCATGTTTATATATTTGTATCTTTCATATATATTCATCTATTTAGTTAATATTTAGTGCTTTAATTATTAAGCTGTTTTTGAACATTGTTTATGGAAGAATATTCTTTGGCAGCCAAAATATATTCTCATGTATTACCATCTGACCAAGAATCAGAGAGTCATAGAAATATGAGAGAGCCTCCATCTCCTGAATCACTCGTGGTGTTTTTGAAGTCAAAGTCCTTAAAACCGGTAAGAGGACAGAATACTTTGCCTACTTAAAATGTCAACATGTAATTCATTCCCTGAGCAGTTTAGTAGATGATTCTATATCAGAAAGTCCTTCATTTCAGTACTGGAAGAAAAAATAATAAAAATTCTCCTGCTATTCGGAAAGGTATTGAGAAACTATCAAAAGTTTTACAGATTTGAGATTAATTTCATATGAATAGTAATGTGAAGGACTGGATGAATTAAAAGGACTTGAGGTCCAAAATATTTAGAAAGCTTTGTTATTGGACTGCCAGGAAGTATAATGATGTTCAGAAGGTTTACTGCTTGATTTTAATCATGAAAGGGGTAAGAAGGACTTATTGACAAATTAAAATGGACTCAACTTTCGTCTCATCTAATTTCTTATCTAATTATTTGATACGGCCTGTGGTTGGAAAGAAAGTAGCATTATGTCATTTACATTTTGCAAAACTGAACTATCACTGGGTTACTTTGGAAAGGCCTGCTGCAGAGTTTCCTTTTCTCCACTGAAGATTGTCCACCACCCCATCAGCAAATTATGTTGAATTAATTTGTTAGGGACTAAAAGAAATAAGAAGAAAACACTGAAGGAACATGGAATTCACTCCCATTTCACATTTAATGAGCTTCTACAATGCTCCACCTGTGAGCACCCAGGAGATGCCATAGTAGATAAGTACTAAGGATCCAAAGTGAAGAAGACATAATTCCTGCCCACAAGAATCTTATAATCTCAAGTTAGAAGGAGAAAGCAGACTACATAGTGCATATTTAAAGTATATTTAAGTAGATAAGTTGAGTGAGAGAGTGAGAGAGAGAGAGAATTTGGCTGGTGCACTAATCCAATTTGGCTTGTCCACTAATCCATTTAGTGAGCAAGGCCCTATAATTAGTATGATAATGAAAGACAGGAAACTGCAATTCCCTCAGTGTCGGTTCCCACTTACCTCTCACAGTGTGAACATCTCTCTGTGCTGTCTGTGATTCTCAAGTGTAAGGGTTATATTTTTTATACAATTTGGTCCCTACATGCAAGGCAACTAACTATTTCACCTACTATTCAGCCTGAGGGATAACCTTCCTAAGACATTTATTTTCAAGGTGAATTTGAAACTAATGTGAGGTTTTCTTTTTTTTTTATATTTTTAGACTTCCACTCCCCACATAAGGTATGATTTCATTGTATAACTAAGTAGGAATATGATCATAAAGGTACACAAAGAGGGAGTAAATTCTTCCCAAGCATGGGAGCAATGAAGGCTTCAAAGAGGATGTGGCCTATGAAGGAAAGATCTCAAGAGCATGATAAAAAGGAAGCCGATTATAGGTATAGGAAGGAAAAACTTTTCCTTGTTCCTCTTAGGGTCTGGGGCTGGACCTGAAAATTAAACTGACAAAGACAGATTAACAGGAAAAAAGCATACAAATGTATTTAATATATGCTTTACATGACACAGGAGCCTTCATAAGGAAATGAAGACCCAAAGAAACAGTTAAACCTGACCATATTTATACTAAATTTGATGAAGGGTAGAAAGTCATGGGAAAATGCAGTAAGACAAAAGAGTATTGAGGTAAGGGTAGTAAACTGGGGGAAACAGTAAGGCTTGTGTCTTCAGATTCTCATCTTCAGAGATAAGGATGCTCCTTTCCTCTGGGTATGGAGAGGATACCTCACAAGAGGGTTTTATGGCCTGATTCAGCGAATAAGGGGAAGTTAGAGTCCCTGTACCTGCCATTTCTCAAATTCCTTCACCCTAAAATATTCCATATGCCAAGGTGCCATATTTTGGAGTAGCATATTCTGAACCCCATCATAGGCAAAGTGAGTAGTTTACTATTATGCAAAAATATAAAGCACTCAATGCATGACAAGTTTGGGTACTATGAGTATACTGGGCTTGGTAGTGGATAAAGCAGTTGAGGAAAGTCATGAGAGACAAGGCTGAAAAGCCAGGTGGAGTTAGATTGTGATGGTCCTTAAATGCCATGCTTGAGAAGTATAGCTTCTGCCCTGTAGGTGATGACTGTCAGTAAGGGCTTTTAAACAGTAGAGTGATATTACCATATTTGTATTTTAGAAAGGTAATCCTTACCTGCCACCTCATACCTCTGGCCTGGCAGAAGCTGCTTCTCACAAGTAAGATAGAAAACCATGAGAAGAGAGCATCTTTTGGGAACAGTGAAAATACGGATACCTGAGTATTCAATGGCCAAAAAGGATGCAGGTGAGCACAGAACCATTTAGATATTTTCACCACACTTCCTGGGGCAGGGGATAATAGTGACATTGGCATTTGAATACTGCTGTGAAAGGATGAGACCTTCCTGGGCGGAGGTAGTAGGTATCAGCTGCTAAAGACAGAAGCCTAGAATCATAGATTAGCATAGCTAGAAGGGGTGCTAGTGATTATCCAGTTTAGAAGTAGACAAACTATGGCTTGCAGGCCAAATCTGGCCTGTATTTTTTTATGACCTTTGAGCTTAGGATAATTTTTACATTTTATTTATTTATTTAATATTTATTTATTTAATTTATTTATTTGGCTGCCCCGGGTCTTAGTTGAGGCATGCGGGATATAGTTCCCTGACCAGGGATTGAACCCCGGCCCCCTGCATTGGGAGCGCAGAGTATTAACCACTGGACCACCAGGGAAGTCCCAGTTTTTACATTTTAAAAGGGTTGTAAAAGGGGGAAAAAAGAAGAAAAATGTGTCTAAATATATGACCCACAAAGCCTAACAAATTTTCTATCTAGTCCTTCGCTGAAAAGTTTGTCATAGTCTAATTTAACCTCTTTGTGTTATAGGAAAAAACTGAGGCCTATTTATTCATCATATACCTACATACATATATATGAAATGGCCTTCTCTGAAAGATCAACCTTATGCCACTGACTAATTTTATTTTCAAAATATTTAGGTTCACATTTTTTTTTTTTGAGGGCATCAGGGAGGGCCAAATTTGAATGTCCTTGAAAGGCAGGCATGTTCTATGGTATATGGTACACATTTGTTACATTTTCTAACATAGACCAACACCACCCCTACCCCTTTCCTATTCTTTGGTAGCAGTGTCTTTAAATAACCTGGGGGAATTATTGATTTTCTGAATAGTTTGTGTAGAGTTGATCCCACCCAAGCCCCAGGTACAGGAATATGCTATTGGTCTAAGCCAATCAAGACATCTCATGCCTCTGGTCATAGTTATTGGAATAGGGATGGACACATGATCTAGCTCAGAGTACTGATTATCAGTCCCAGTACTTTATGTTAACAGTTTTAGAAAGAAGAACACTCATTTTCTTTTCTGCTATATTTGAACATGGAAGAAAAAGCCCTAGAAATATGAACAGCCATCTTAACACAATCAGGACATGAGAATCCAGTCAACATGAAGGAGAGGAGGATTGAGAAACTGAGAGACAGAGACTGATGACACTGTTTGGAACTCCTGGATCAAGCTATACCTGAAACATATATTCCTGGACTCTTGTTTAGGTGAACTAATAAATTCCTTTTTGATTAAGTTGGTTTGAGCTTGTTTTCCTGCCATTTACAACCAAGAGTCAAATTATGTGATTGGCAATCTAAAACCCATTGACAAGATCTAGCTTACTGCCTATTTTTGTACTGCTTATGAGATAAGAATGGTTTTATCCATTTTTAAATGATTGGGGGACTTCCCTGGTAGCACAGTGGCTAAGACTCCACACTCCCAATGCAGGAGGCCTGGGTTCAATCCCTGGTCAGGGACCTAGATCCAACGTGCATGCCGCAACTAATAGTTTGCATGCTGCAACCAAGGAGCCAGTGATCCGCAACTAAGACCCGGTGCAACCAAATAAATAAATTAATTTTAAAAAATGATTGTAAAAAAAGAATATTATTTTGTGACACATGCAAACTGTGTGAAATTCAAATTTCAGTGTCCATAAATGAAGTGTTATTAGAACACAGCCATGCTTATTCATTTATGAATCATCTATGTCTGCTTGTGTGCTCTACCAGTAGAGTTGAGTAGTTGTAACAGAAACTGTATGACCTACAAAGCCTAAAATATTTACAATTTGGCTGTTTACAGAAAACATTTGCTGACCTCTGGTTTAACTAAAATGGTGATGTCCAAGAGTTCTTTTTGTTTAAGCTTCCTATTGGTCTCCTAAAGAGATGGTAATGGGCTCATTGAAATTTACGGTTCTATCTAAGACCAAGAATTGAAGTATAGGCTGGAAGAGAGGGGTAAGGGGTCACTTCTAACCACTGAGGGAATAATTCAGTGGGTAAGGAATTTATTCACTATCCTGTAAGAGAAATTGTCTTACAGGAAGAGAGAAGAGAGAATTTTGAGTAAGTTGTTAAATATCATTAGGTGAATGTTTTCTGGCCTAAGCCCTGGAGAAGCTGTTTTACATTTCTATCTTTAGAGGGATTGAGTGAAAAGTTGACATTTATTCATTCTCTACAATGTTAGATATTGTGCTTAGGTTTTAGTCTCATATTATGTTTGATTCATCCTCAAAATAATTATATGAGCTAAGTCATATTATTATTCCCACTTTTATGATGAGAAAACTGAGACTTTACCCTGCTCTACTCAGCTAGTAAGTACCAGAGCTGAGATTTGAGCACAAATCAACTGGGCTCCCAAATCTATGCTTTTTCTGCTGTATCATGGGGTGGACAAATCTGAATGAACAAGACAAGCAGAAGAATTCTAAAAGTCTGGGAACTGTAAGAAACTGAGTTAGACTGTTCTATTTGGAAGCCTTATTGAACAAGAATTACAAACTGATGGAAGAAAGTCCATCTCCAATAAAAAGTAGCACTTTTGAGAATGAAAGGGGACACTGTAAAAAATTTTGCTGGGTCAAGAGAATTAATCTGAGATTGTCTTGGGCTAACCAGGATGTATAGTGATCCTAATTAGTAGTTACAACAGCCATATGGTTGTGGGAGGAGTCCTGAAAATCAGGCATTGATAAACGACCAGATTATACCAAGGTCAGCTGAGAGCATTGGAGTAGAGGCTACATTGGGATGGAGCAGATAAATGCGCACTAGCAGCTGCTCAGGACAATTACAGTGCTGATCCCCAAGAAGGCTTTGCTAGGTGGTAATGGAAGGACGCAAAGGGATGGGGTATTGTCAATTTTTATTGAGCTCAGAGTCAGAAATGACTGTCATTGTAACTCAAACCCACCTTCATTAGAGACCTCCAAGCTGGGGAAATGTGGATTAAACTTACCACGAGGAATACTCCCTTCCCTCTATTTTCAGGAATGATGATAAAGAGACCAGTGTAGGTTTCCAGCTTTTAGCTAGCTTGCAGGTAGCTATTGTGAGGATTCCTCTGAGACATACCTGGTAGGGCTTCTCTGAAGGAATAGCTGAACAATGATAGCAATTCTCAGCTTGCCATCCTTCTAGTCCCAGACCTACTTGCCAGGCTGTTCCAGTCCTGTGCCTTTAAACTGAATTACAGGCTCACCACCCTCTCACATGTTTTCCAAGACAAACAAAAACTGTTTTTATTTAGCCTTTTCGCCTTTCTTATATTTCTTTCCTCTTTTGATGGTATCAATTTTCTTTCATTCATTTTTAGCCTCTGCCCCCATTCTTGTCCTGCTGTCTGATCTCTAATACAACTGCTTTACAAGGGGTGCCATTTTGAAGATGAGGAAATGAGCTTTTCTATTTTTCTGATAATGTACTCGTAACCAAATAAGGTAGCAACAGGAAGAAAGGCATTCTCTTCACCTGTGTGTTCCCTCCCATTCAAGATTTTTTTTAAATCCGTAAACATTTCTTATGCTATCAAAACCCATAATAAATTGTAGAACTTGACAGCTGCACATTTATTGGCAAACACCACTTTGAAAGGATGTGTCCCTAGGGGATCAGTCTTGACAGTGTTTTTAACCAACATGCCTTGAAACACTGGTACAGACATCAGTCGATGAAAGCAAAGCTCTGTTCATGGATTGTGTTGATTCTGCACGCCCATTCACCCTCCATGCCAAACCATCATTTGGTTATTCATTGCAAGTCCCACCAGCCTGCACACTGCTTTCCTAATGGATTTGAGATAGCATCTTATATATGCCAACATCTTGTATAATACCCAGATTTGATATGCCTTTACCCCTAGACTCCACGGCTTGAGATTTAAATGTGACAATGCTATTATGTTACAGTTTATCTTGAAAAACCACATACCTCTGGCTAGGCAAGACAGGCAATCTGGTACCAAGGGTATTTGGGGGTTACTTTCAAGCACATTATCAGGAGATACTGCAGGAAAAAAGTAAAGAGCCAGACCTGATGGGGTAGAAAGTCAGTCCTCTAGGCAAACAAAATTGCTTGGTCTTTACCACTGAATGGTGTTTTTCAAGAACACACAGAATAACAGCCAGAGCAGACACATAGGAGACTTTTCATAGGCAACATAAAGGATAGCCAAGAGAAAATCATGATTCTGCAACTATCATACTACTTAAGATGGAAGGGAGTAAAATGCTGCTAAACTTTATAAAACTCATGTTGGTTGGCTTTCTTTTTCAAAGGAACCACAGAGGTTCCTCTTTCAGAAGCACTTACTTTCCCTTTACTTTAGATGCCTTAGTAATGTGCAGTAAGGGAGTTGTGTGCATTAATGATATTCCTACTTCCAATCAAATTGTGGTTTCTAGATTACTGCTTCCTCCTCGATTTCTCTAATAAGTGACATCTACGCTGCTTAGCAATTAGATCTAAGAGCCTCAGAATGGTTTGCAGGTTTGCCTGGCCTGAAGGGTGGAGAAAGGATTGTAGATAGAGTGCCTTATGCTATCTCCCAGTATTTTTGTCTACATGCCAAATTAAACGAAGTTGAAAGCTTTGTATTATTAATTTGAAGAAAATGGCTTTGTAATACAGTGTACTCAATGTCTGAAACATTTTAAATATATTAGTACCTACTATAAGCTATGCATGTTAAAACCTAGTTATTGAAAAAAATGACCCAAAATGCTTGAATTTAAATGATTTAAAGGGTCCAAGAAAGAATCCCATTTGGCTGTCCCTGATTTGATAGTTCAATAGGTGATGACATCTTCCTATCCATTAAACATCTTATCAGATTTATTCGTGTTAGACGATAATTTCCCAAATATATTGAAACATCACCACTATTTTTAGTGATGCATATATAATTTAAGGAATCTTCTTAAAAGAAAGTCAATTAATCTTTTGATAGCCAGGAAATTATGTTGTGGTAAAAATTAACAATTTTAATGTAAGTAGAGAGTATAATTTTAACTACAACCTTTTACCACCACCTCTCTTAGCCTTTGCTTGTCACTTTCTGTGAGTATATATAAGTTGTTTGATATTCCAAAAGCGTATATGTGAATGTGCAAGGGACCTATTAAATGTTGTTCTCAGTTAACCACAGTGATTTGTATAAACAATAACAAATATAGAAACAAAAGAGTAAAACAAAAAATGTGTTCTTATTTCTTAGAGTTTGTCTGATAATGATGCTTTCAAAACTTCTAAAACTGTCAGAAATAGTTATGCTTTACTATACATGTGTAAAATTGCAGTTTAAAAATATGGAATTGCTTTGGTCTTTTTGATTTTGCCCAGTATAAAGAAATAAATACATTATTTGAATGAAGGTAATGATATTTGCAAAGTCATGGAGAAATAAACTTCTATAGAATCTATAATGGGCATTTTTGCTTTCTATGGTTAAACTTTTATTATGTCAAGGCCCTACATGAAAACTTAAATGTTCTTTCTGCCAAGTTCAAGAATTTTTTTTTATATGCCACCTGTCAGTTTCAGGACATATAATTGGAAGTCAGATTTTCTATGGTTACACATCCAGTTATTCTGTGTATATGGTAGCTGTTTTCTGAATACATAAAAATATCTAGATATTGTTCAGTATTTTCAGTTTTCATTGGGGTGTTTGGTATCACCTAGATCTAGCATGATTCTCCAAAGATGCCAGTTTAGATATTTACTTAAATAGAAACTACTGAGATTTGAAAAATACAGAAACTTTTTTTTCAATTCATTTTATTGAAGTATAGTTGATTTACAATGTTGTGTTAATCTCTGCTATACAGCAAAATGATTCAGTTATACATATGTATACATTCTTTTTCATATTCTTTCCCATTATGGTTTATCTCAGGATATTGAATATAGTTCCCTGTGCTATACAGTAGGGCCTTGTAGTTTATCCATTCTATATATGAGTTTGCATCTGCTAATCCCAAACTCCCACTCTATCCCTCCCTCACCAACCGCCTCTGCCTTGGCAGCCACAAGTCTGTTCTCTATGTCTGTGAGTCTGTTTCTGTTTTGTAAATAAGTTCACTTGTATTACTTTTTTTAGATTCCACATATAAGTGATATCATATGATATTTGTCTTTCTCTTTCTGACTTACTTCACTTAGTATGATGATCTCTAGGTCCATCCATGTTGCTGTGAATGGCATTATTTCAGTCTTTCTTTATGGCTGAGAAGTATTCCATTGTGTATTTGTATCATATCTTCTTTATCCATTCATCTGTTCATGGACATTTAGGTGGTTTCCCTGTCTTGGCTATTCAAAAATACAGAATCCTAACTTAAAATATCACTGCATAACTTTACTTCCAAATAGTCATCGAATGTTATGGGTACAAATTATTTGACATTTGCATTTCTTATTTCTCAACAGTCCTGCAAAGAGGTTAGTGGATAATCCACTTTACATTTAACATCTGAGGAGGCTGAGGCCCAAAGAGATACAATTGCTGGATTCACCAGTCATTCAAGTAACTATTCTACAGAAAACAGCACGAATAAAACTGTAATTCTTTCATTCACTCAACAGTTATCAATTGATTGCTTATTATGGATGAAGCACTATGAAAACTGTGAATGATACAAGGAAGCAGAACATGTTCTTCATTCTTAGAGCTCTGTTTGATAATGGTTAACTCAAAGTTTCTTAGGGTGTCACAAACAGATACATTTTATCATACTTGTGTAGAATTACTGTTTCTAGAAGCACAGAGTAAATTTAAGTTAAATACATTTACAGATTATAATGTATTAACATTTTAAGGAATAAGGTGATTAAATGCAAATGGAAGGTACAGGCATTAAGTAAATAATGATTTAGTCAAAGAGTATCCTCTAATTTCAGCTTCTAATCCATAGGCCTGTTATGAAGCTCCATCTCAAGAAATCTTAACTGAGATAACTTCCCATCTTCTCCATATGACAAAGGTGTTCAACATTTTCAAACATACTGGCTATAATAATAATAATTTGTTTTATCTCCAATCTTGTAAATTTCCTGTGATTTTTGACTCTGCTGGTTTTTGTGTCCTTTACTAACTGAACTGCCAAATGCTGCTATTTCATCTATCTCTCTCTCTCTCTCTCTCTCCCTCTCTCTTATTCTCTCTCTCTCTCACACACACACACACTCACAGACTCTCACCCTGTGTTTTCCTTTCTCTCCCCCTGCAGATCAACTTAGTTTTTGGACATCTCATTTAACTATCATACCTTCTTCTCAATCCTTAATCTCTTCTTTAACCTTTACCAACATTATATTAACAGGGACCTTGATGGCTCATTTCCTACTCAAACCTGAATGTATAATATGATCTTGGAGATCTACACCTATTCATTACATCTCATCTTCAATTCTGCCCAAGTAACCTCTTATTCACAAATTGTTTGCTTTTTTTTCCCTGTAGTGTATCTAAATTTATTTCTAGGTTTTAACCATCTTAGAACATTTTGTTGATGATTTCTGTCTCATAAAGAAAGGCCATAATCCATGTACCAGAGTAGAATGGATTCATCTATTCTTTCTTTGATCTTAGACCACAAAGTCCTGGTGTGGTAAATTGTATTTCCGTTGAGAATAAATTGATCCCAATCTGTAGGAACCATCCATAAGGGAGTTCTTTGCTCCATTGATACCAGCATTGACCATGTGACTTGCTTTGGCCAATGAAGTATAACTCTCTTCCAAGCAGATGCTTTATGAGCCAGTATGCATTATTCTATGCTCACCTTCTCTCTCTACCATGAGATCAGAACTATACTAGAAAGGGACTTATCTATTAATCTGAGTCCCAGAGTAAATACATCATGGAGCATAGCTGCAGCTGGCCATCAGTAGACCTGTAGTTTGAATGAAAAAATAAATTTTGGTTGTTTTAAGCCAGTGAGATTTTGTGATTGTTTGTTACTACAACACAGAGTAACTTAAGCTGACTGATAATATGTGCTTATTATCTGTAATTTGCCTGTGGTAGTTAGAGTGGCATCATGAACCTGAAAGTAAACAACATGCATGCTGCAATACCTGCTCCTTTTCCTGATGTTCAACTTTCTGTGTCTTTAGTTATCCAGGTGGGAAATCTTGCTATAATTTTTTATTTTCTTCCTGTGTCCACCCACCATTCCTTCCTTAATTATGATCCTGTACCAATAAACTTTCTGAAAGCCATATGTTCTAATTTTAAATAGTACTCAGGTCTCTTGCTCCTAACTCTTTCCAAGAAGTAGTAGCTCCTGACATGGGTTAAGAGTCACAATTAGAAAAACAACACCTCACATCAAGTAAGCATGGAAAGGGCTAAGTACCAACATTGCCTTGTTTAATGATAGCAATGACACTAAGCTTGGTGTACTACTGCTATTATGGTCCCTATTTTAAACATGGAGAAACTAAGTCAGAGAGAGCTGTAAGTATTTTGTCTAAAGTCACACATAAGTGTCGGAAATAGGATTTGAACCCAGTCGGGCTGGCATCAATGTACCATCATTTTCACCATTGCTCTAAACTCTTTAGTAGGATTTGTAGGGGATGGTGCTTCTTCTAGAAAGAGGAAAGCGTATAGCAAAAGCTTTGTCTTCTCTGGGAGCTTCCCTGTCTCTGTCTCTGTCTCTGTCTATCTCTCTGTCTCTCTCTCTCTCTTTGACAGAGGACCTTCTCTTCCCCAAACTGACCCACCTAGAAGGCCCACCTTCTGATTTTCCTTGGAACTTGGCCATTTTTCTGTGGTACAATGGGTTGACTCTGGTTTGGGTGGGGCCCAGGGGCAGAAGAGAAGGAAGTAGGTAGTTCTCCCCCAGGTTGAGAAAGGAGGGATTTTTTTTCAGCATTTTGTGCTTCTCACAGTGAAATGGTAGAATCTAGAGGGGTAGGGTCAGAGATTCTTTTAGGGACAAAATCAAGCTTTTTAAGATTCACATATGGCCCATTCCTGACCCCAGGGAAGGAGTTTTGGGGTCAAAACTCTGACCAGGAGATCTGCATGCATTTGGTTGGAGTGTTCCCCATACATTTAATCTTCAGGAAACTGGCTCCAGCAGAAAGCTAGTTGAGGATTTAGGGTCCTGAGGACCTTGCAAAATGTTCATCAGAGACAGGTTAATACAGTAGTCTTTTTCTGTTGTTGTTTTTTTTTTTTTCTTTCCCATTTTCATTCTAGTCTGGGCCATTATCTCTCATCAGGTTATTGTAATAGTTTCTATTTTTTGGTCAGATAACTTCACGTGTTTCCTGCTGATGATTGAAAGCATTCTAAAGTACTTTGCTTGGCTGCAACCACCCCTTTCTGTTTTACTTCTTACTTTTTCTTTCAACACTTTACATTCCACACATGTTCTGTATTTCCTGCTTCAGTTTCTTTGTAGAAACTGTTTCCTCTGCCCAAAATGCCTCCCCTTCCCCTCTTCCACATATTCAAATTCTCCAAATGCAGATTCATCTCCTCCAGGAAGACTTTTCTGATTCTTTAGCCTAATGTAACCTCTCATGCCTCAGAAATCCAACAGAAATGGTCTCTTTTTCTCTCATGGTACCTATCAATTATTACTTTGCAGTTAATGAGCCATGTTTTAGCTACTTCATAGTAAGAATATACACTTCTTGAGGACAGGGGCTACTTGGCATTTATCTTTATATTCCCATAGCTCTTAGCCTTTGTTCCTTCACCCACTCATTTATTTATTCAACAGCAGCAAACAAAATAGAGACGGTGCCCGTGTTCATGGAGAGAATATGAAATGCATTAAGTACACATAGTAAGCCTTTAAATACTTGTTGAGTGAGTGTTAATCACAACTGATATATTTACTGGTCTCTATTAAAATTAATAGGCTCTTAAGTAAAAAGAAATATCATGTTTATATTTAAAAGTACCTCAAGGTGAATACAAAGGTCTACAGGATTCATTTAATGTTTATAATCCACAAGGAAGTTTAAGACACCATAAATTCAATGAAAGTTGATAGTAACAGATACTTTAAAACATTTAAAATATTGTTTTATTTATTAAACCTGTCTTTTTTTTTTAAATCCATGTATGAGGGATCTATTATGAATTCTGATCAAACGTTTTCTCAAGAATTTGTATCTAATAGAATCAGGGTCTCAAGATTCAATCAGCCATACTCAGCACACAAAATGCTCTCGATTAATTTTACTATTAAAATGAAATGGTATATTGGCCCAGGGATTTTGCCATTTAAACATTAATTCTAATGGCACAAAAGACAGACCTAGCAGTCTGACAGAAATTAGTGGAGCTCTGGTGTGATATGCACAAATTATAAAAACAAGAACAACACAAAGGCAGCCAACTTAAAAAAAATAGTATTTTAAAGACAACTCCTGTCTTTCAGCCTAAACAATCTTGATTACTTTGAGAACTACTCTTCTAGGTTATCTGGGATAATCCCCACCACTCCTTCAAAATGAACCATAAAAAGCATCATAAAATGTAAAGTTTGCTGATTTTAGGATCACTTGACCCACAGACCCTGGCAAATCCAGTTGGGAATCCTAGGAACAAGCAACTCTAATGTAGCCAGGAAGGAAGCAGGATTGTCACCAAAGTATTACTACTATTGACCTTCAAAGCAACCCACCCCTGATCACCTTCCCCACTGATTAATTGTTGTTGTGAGCTAAATGTCTGTGTCTCCCCAAATTCATATGCTGAAACCCTATCCCCCAATGTGATAGTATTGTTACCGAATTGGTCAACTGGACCCACACTGGGGTCCTAGCCTGGGCCAAGACATCTTTTCTTTGCCAGGGAGGTTCTTTTTCTGATCGGATTTGAGCAGCCAATAAAGAAACTGATGCTGAGACTGGAAAAGTGCAAGCTTTATTCAATGGCCAAAGGATGGAGAAGTGGGAACCTAGTTTGCAAATTAACTTCTCAACCCAATTCGGGTGGAGATACCAAATATATAAGAGAATCGAGGTAAAAGGGAGGGAATTGGAAAGAGTGGGAAGAATATTCATGACTTATCTGAGAACAAGGATGTAGTTTGGACATGGAACTGATGTGACTCTCCTTTCAGTCCCTTATGGGTTTTTCCGGTTGTTGGCATGGCAACTGCCAACTGTTATGGTGCTGGTGGCTGTGTCATTTAGCATGCTAATGTATTACAATGAGTGCTAATGTATTACATTATTGTATTACATGTAGCATGTATTTAGCATGCTAATGTATTACAATGAGTATTATAATGAGGTCCAAGGTTTACTGGAAGTCAAATGTTCTGCCATCTTGGGTCTAGTTGGTTTTAACCAGTTCTTATTTTTTTCTCTTTGCAGCTTCCTCCTGAAACTTAGATAAGAGTAATTGGTTTTTATTCGAGGGAGGGGCAAGGGTTTGATTCTGAGGCGACAGACTTGGTAACAGTGTTAGGAGGTGGGGCCTTTGGGAAGTAATTAGGATTAGATGAAGTCATGAGGATGAAGCCCTCATGAATGGGATTAATGCCCTTTTAAGAGTCACAGGACAACTTTCTTCCCCTCTCTGCTCTCTACCATGTGAGGATACAAGAAGTTAGCAGTCTGCAGTCTGAAAGAAGGTCCTCACTAAAACCCCACCATGCTGGTACCCTGACCTTAGACTCCCAGACTCCAGAACTGTGAGAACTAAATTTCTGCTGTTTATAAGCCACCCAGTCTATAGTAGTTTGTTATAGCAGCCCAAACAGACCAAGACAGCTAGTGATTAAAATTTCTTAATTAAAAATTCAATTTTTTCCCTTTTTAAAAATAATGTAAGTATTCCTGTTGTGGCTAACAGATAAAAACCTATCTGTCATTTATGGGAAAGTGGAATGGTTCTCAAACATCAGGGGGCATTGAAATCCCCCGGAGGTCATGTTACCACCCAGAATGCTGGACTCTATCCCTAGAGTTTCTGATTCAGTCAGTCTAGGGTGGGGACTGAGAATGTGAATTCTTAACAAGTTCCCAGCAGATGCTGAATTTGCAGGAATCACCCTTTATTTGAGAACCCCTGGTTTAGTGTAAATGAGCTATCAGATAGTTTCCTGAGGGCAGATTTTGAAAGCTAAAGAGAGAGAAGGAGAGCACGGAAGGGGGAAGGAAGAAAGAAAAAAAGACAATAAGAATCACTCTAAGACAAGCTTCACTTTACACATTTCCGAAGGCCTGAACTAGTGAGCAGAAATCTTTGAACTGCAATGTGTAGTTGTGGAATTGGCACAGTGCACTCACCTGTAGAATAGAAAATACAGCTTCCTAAATACAATATGCTTTACACCTTAAAAGGGGAATTTCAATAAATGGGATAAATGCTTATTTAACAGTTTACAAATATAGCATGCTTTTCCAAGTCATTTGGCCTTTAAAAAGTGTGATTGCTTTTTTTGTCCAACAATAAAAGACTACTTTGTGCTATTTCCCCCATGAGTACTGCTGTTATTACTTAATATTTATTAAGTAGCCACCATAGTGGCTTTATTCTTACAGAAGGGGTTTTTCTTCTTTACATTTGTGTGTTAAATAAGATTTTCCTACTGCCCATCAAACTGAAACCATATTAAACAATACAGAGCAACTTGAAGCAGACTGTGGTATAGGAATTAATGTTCACATTTCTGTATTTAGAAAAACTGAGAACAACAAACCAAACATTTCCTCCTTTTAGCTTGAGCCCATTGTATCTATTAGGAATGCAGCTGCAAATGCATCCAATCAATTAAACAGGTCACACACTGATGAGCCTTAAGATTTATTGGTTAGAAACAAAATGTAGGAACATATCATGTCAAAGGAAGTAGGAGCCATAGTTTAAAGGAAGATAAATTAGACCTCAAAGGTAATAATCTTCAGAAAAGTCATTTTAAAGAGACACTGTACATGTTGGATCTGATAACTTGAAGAGAACAAGAATTATAATAGTGCTAAAGGGTGAAGCTGAGAATTTAAGGACTACAGAAAATTTAATAAAAAAGAGTCATGCTTTATAATGTGGATTAGGAAACTGCAAGGATAGAATTCACAGTCCTTAATTCTAGTATTTGGAAAAAGAAAAAATCTATTTCGTGATAAGACATGATAACAATTCTAGCATCTCAAAATAATTCATCATTTCTAGTTCAAATGTTGTAAAATGAATCACAAAACAAAATATATCTTCAGACATATTGAGCTTTCTTTTCCCTTTCTCCTTGGATTTCTCTCTACCAAATATGTGAATGTAAAAAATATGGAAGAAGAGACTAAGATAGAGAATCAGCACATAGAACAAGATGGAGAAAACATCCATTAGGTTCTGTTACAGGTTGAATTGTGTCCCCCCAAAATATATGTGGAAGTCCTAACCTCTGGTACTTTAGATCATGACCTTATTTGGAAATAAGTTCACTGCAGATGTAATTATTTAAGCTGAGGTCATACTGGATTAGAGTGGGCCTTTAATCCATATGACTTATGTCCTCGTAAGAAGAGAAGAGACACAGATACATAAGGAGAAGCCACGTGAAGACAGAGGAAGAGATTGGAGTGATGCATCTACAAGGCAAGGAATGCCAAGGATTGGCCACTGTCACAAGAACCTAGCAGAGAGGCATGGAACAGAGTTTCCCTCGGAGCCCTCAGAAGGAACCATTCCTGCTGACACCTTGATTTTAAACTTCTAGCCTCCAGAACTTTGAGTGAATAAGTCTTTGTTGTATTAAACCACCCAGTTGGTGGTACTGTGTCACAGCAGCCCTAAGGAACTAATACAGTGTCTTTCTCAAAATTTTGTGTTTCAAGATTCGTTCACAAAGGGTTAAGCCTTACACATTGACTCATATTGCACCACTCAAGCCAGTCAAAATCTTTAATAAAAATAAAAATCATCATGGAAGCAACCTAAATGTCCATCGACAGATGAATGGATAAAGAAGATGTGGCACATATATACAATGGAATATTACTCAGCCATAAAAAGAAATGAAATGGAGGTATTTGTAATGAGGTGGATGGAGTTAGAGTCTGTCATACAGAGTGAAGTAAGTCAGAAAGAGAAAAACAAATACAGTATGCTAACACATATATACGGAATCTAAGGAAAAAAAAAAAAATAAGGCCATGAAGAACCTAGTGGCAAGACGGGAATAAAGACACAGACATACTAGAGAATGGACTTGAGGATATGGGGAGGGGGTGGGGTGAGATGTGACAGGGTAAGAGAGTGTCATGGACATATATACACTACCAAATGTAAAATAGATAGCTAGTGGGAAGCAGCCGCATAGCACAGGGAGATCAGCTCGGTGCTTTGTAACCACCTAGGGGGTGGGATGCGGACGGTGGGAGGGAGGGAGATGCAAGAGGGAAGAGAAATGGGAACATATTGTATATGTATAACTGATTCACTTTGTTATAAAGCAGAAGCTAACACACCATTGTAAGGCGATTATACTTCAATAAAGATGTTTAAAAATAAAAAAATAAATAAAAATAAATAAAAATCATGAATAGATTAGATGTGTATTTATTGGAACTGTTCTCAAGAATGTACACATAGCAGTATAATAACAGTTTATGCACATTCTAATGCATATTTTACAAATAGAAATGAAAAAGGAGATAAAATTGAAATAAAAGTACCTGAAAATATTCTGTATTTAATCTTTAATGGTACATAAAGCATTTTTGTTCTCACTCATATGTTATTATAAATGTTATACATAATTATATTTTAGTGAGAGTTATCTACTCAAGACTGGATGTCGTTCATTACTTTAAATTCTTGGTTTAACAGTTTGTGATACAGTGATTTAGTGGCCTGATTCTAAATTCAGTATATTTTCATACCTGGTTTTAATGGTTGTAATAGTTGAAAAGGTACTTCAAAAAATATATAGATCTAAATGAAAGGAGTGTACTGTTGGTTGCACTTCCTAAATACTGATGCTCAGTAGTGAATTCCAAGCACCAATTTTGTAACAGTTTTTGGTTAAATTAGGTGTTTTTGTTTTTAATCATTTGGAAGTAAATTGCAGACATCATAGTGCTTTGCTCTTATATATTCAGCTTGCATCTACCGAGTATAAAGACATTCTCTTACATAATCACTCTACTTTCACAACTAAGAAAATGGCAATAATCCCCTAGTATCACCTAATACATAGTCCATATTAAAATTTCCTTAATTGTCCCACAAATATCTTTTACAGCTCTATTTTTTGAACCAATGTGCAATCTAAGTTCATACATTATAATTTTTGTGTTTCTTTAGACTCTTTTAGAAAAGAATACCTCTCTGTCACCTTGTATATTTTTCATGATACTCATTTTTTTGTAAGAACCCAGAACTGTCGTCCCATAGAATGCCCTGGATTCTGGATTTATCTGATTGTTTCCTCCTGGTATTTAACTGTAAAAGTCTCATGTATTCCTTACATACTGCAAGTAAGGTCTCTAGAGGCTTATTAGATTAAGATGAAATACTTCAGCAGAATATTTCAAAGGTGATATTTGTTCAATTCAACTTGCATCATCTTGGTTGGCACATTAGGTCTGGCTGCACCCATATGAGTGACACTAAGTTTGATCACTTGTTTAAGGTGGTGACCTCCAGACCCCTCCACTGTAAAGGTCCCTTCCCCTAGGTGCACTTCCACATGGTGAATATTCTTTTCTGCAACAATCTTTCACCTAATTGCTTTAGCATTCGTCAGTGATCCTTGCCTTGATCCATTTTTGCTTCGGAGGTTACAACACAGTGGTTTTCTAAATCCATTATTCATTTTATATTTAATTTGTTAACTGGCATTCTATAAAGAAGAGCTCTCCTTTTATCCACCTTTTTCCTTTTTTTTTCTTTTTTGGTGAGAGTATCACTATGGATTAATGGGTTTTATTTATTCAGTGTGTTGCAATTAATTATAGATATTATTCTTTTGAATGATCAAAGTGTTACAAATATGGCCAGTGGAAGCTTCTTCCAGCCAGATCCTGTATTCTTCTGAAGTGACGTGTCCCTGTTCATCTCTGAGTACCTCTTTGCTCTTTATGGCACAAGATGTCTCAGTCTCACCCTGCCTCAGACCTGGAATCACCATTTCTCAAAGGAGCCTTGGTTCCTTTGATTAGGAAATTGAATTGAGAAGTGCGCTAGGTGTGTTAATGCTTCTGGGGTGTCATTGCTTCTAGGACTATCTATGTCAGAGCTAGGAGAAATACTTTTTAAAATTATCAGTTCATACTGATATTTTCAGTTCATTTTATTTTAAAAAGTTTATGATAAAAAACACATAGGATAAAATTTACTCTCATACCCATTTTTAAGTGCACAGTTCAGTTGTGTTAACTATATTCACATTGGTGTGTAACAGATCTCTTGAACTTTTTCATCTTGCAAACCTGAAATTTTTTAAAATTTTATTTTTATATAATTTTTAGAGGTTACTTTCCATTTATAGTTATTACAAAATATTGGCTACATTCCCCGTGTTGTACAATACATCCTTGAGCCTATCTTACACCCAATAATTTGTACCTCCCACTCTCTTACCTCTGTTTTGCCCCTCCCCACTTCTCCCCACTGGTAATCACTAGTTTGTTCTTTTTTTTTTAATTTATTTATTTTATTTATTTATTTTTAGCTGCCTTGGGTCTTCGTTGCTGCATGCAGGCTTTCTCTAATTGTGGAGAGTGGAGGCTACTCTTCGTTGTGAAGTGCAGGCTTCTCACTGCAGTGGCTTCTCTTGTTGCAGAGCATGGGCTCTAGACACAAGGGCTTCAGTAGTTGCGACTCATGGACTCTAGAGCTCAGGCTCAGTACTTGTGGTGCACGGGCTTAGTTGCTCCACGGCATGCGGGATCTTCCTGGACCAGGGATTGAACCCATGTCCCCTGCATTAGCAGGCAGATTCTTAACCACTGCGCCACCAGGGAAGTCCCAACCACTAGTTTGTTCTTTATATCTATTAGTCTGCTTCTTTTTTGTTATATTCATTACTTTGTTGTATTTTTTAGATTCCATATATAAGTGACATCATTCAGTATTTGTCTTTCTCTGTCTGACTTACTTCACTTAGCATAATGCCCTCCAAGTCCATCCATGTTGCTGCAAATGGCAAAATTTCATTCTTTTTTATGGCTGAGTAGTATTCCACTGTGTATATATAGACCACATCTTCTTTATCCATTCATCCATTGATGTACACTTATGTTGCTTCCATATCTTGGCAATTGTAAACAATGCTGCTATGAACATTGGGGTGCGTGTATCTTTTTGAATTAGTGTTTTTGCTTTTGTTTTTGTTTTGGATATATCCCCAGGAGTAGAATTGCTGGGCCATATGGTAGTTCTATTTTTAGTTTTTTTGAGAAACCTACATATTGTTTTCCACAGTGGCTGTGCCAACTTACATTCCCACCAACAGTGTAGGAAGGTTCCCATTTCTCCACATCCTTGCCAACATTTGTTATTTGTGTTCTTTTAATGATAGCTATTTTGACAGGTGTGAGGTGATATCTCACAGTGGTTTTGATTTGCATTTCCCTGATGATCAATGATGTTGAGCATCTTTTCATGTGCCTGTTGGTTATCTGCATTTTCTCTTTGGACAAATTTCTATTCAGTTCTTCTGCCCATTTTTTAATTGGGTTGACAAACCTGAAATTCTATATCCATTGAACAACATTTCTCCATTGTTCCCTCTCTACAGCCCCTGGCAACCACTATTCTACTTTCTATTTCTGTAATTTTGACTACTCTAGATATCTCATATAAGTGGAATCATACAGTACTTGCATCTTTGTGTCTGGCTTATTTTACTCAGCACAATGTCCTCAAAGTTCATCCATCATGTAGTATGCGAGAAGATTTCCTTCATTATAAGAAAATATTACCCCATTGTATGGATATACCACATTTTCCTTTATTCACTCATATGTTCATGGACATTTGGGTTGTTTCCACATCTTGGTTACTGTGAATCTTAGCTGCAATGAATATGGGTGTGACATGCTGCTTTTAGTTCTTTTAGCTATATACCCAAAAGTGGAATTGCTTGATCCTATGGTAATTCTATTTTTAGTTTTGAGGAACCTCCATGCTATTTTTCATATCAGCTTTCAGTTCACTTTTTTTTAAATTAGAGTTTTCTGATGCATCTCTTTTTCTTAACTCTGAAAATATAGATGCCTAACCATATATATACATGTACATTTATTTACTTTATCCTATGACACACCTAGATTAGTTTCAAAATTATAACCAATATTACTAACAACAAGAAATCTACTGAGCTTTCTTTGCAGTTCTTTTGTCTTTGAAATATATCCAATTAAGGATGTACAGTCAGAATACTGTGTCAAAAAATACTTTAAGTAATCATTTTCTTTATATGGTTATGTTTGATACATATTTATGCTCATGTGTTTCTATTTGTGCTTAAAGGTTTATACTCCTTAAAATTTATTTTGTTTTTTAAATAAAGCATTTGCATAGTTCAAAAGTCAACACTATATAAAAAGATATACTCAAGGAGGAGACTTGTTTCTTTCTCTATGCCTTCCACTTCATTTTCCCATTTTTATTAGTTTAGGATAATTTCTAGTTAGTCCTTCCATCCTTCCTGTATTTCTTTTTGCAAGGATAAGCAAATCTTCCTCCTTTTCTTTACTTCGTTGTTTGCATGTACCTCATTGTATGAAAGTATCATAGTTTATTCCATCAGTCCCCTATGAATGGATAGCTAGGTTGTTTCCAATTTTTGTTATTGCAAATAATGCTTCAATGAATAACCTTGTGCGTATATTTCATGTTTTTGGAGTTATATCTTTAGGGTAGATTCCTAGACGTTGAATTACTGGGTCACAAAGTAAAAGCATGTAATTTTGTTAGATGTTGCAAAATAACCCACCATGGGGGTTTGACATTTTGCAGAGCCACTAGAAATTTAAGAGTCCTTATTTCTCCACATCAAGCTAATAGACTTAGTTGTCAGCATATTTGAAAAATGCTATCTCAGTGTAGTTTCAATTTTAATACCTTATTAAATGTGAGAGCATTTTTCACATGTTTAAGGACCATTTGTTTTTCTTTTTATGTAAATAGTTTATGTCTCTTGTCATTTTTTTTTCTATTGTGTTTTCAATTTTTAAGGATTCACATATATGTGTATTATTTGCTTTTATAGGTGACACCCATAGTTTCAGCCATAAAGTCACATAATGTTGGAGATATCTCCAAATATTCCTTTTTAAGATGTTCTCTCCATTGTGTGAATTTCTTTTGAAAATCAGATGTCCTTTCTATTATGGGTAAAATAACACTTTTCTTTTGAAGGTGTTCATTATTTTTAAAGTACATTCTAAGTAACACATAACTGAAAGTCTTTTGTCATCAGAATAAGATCGGCACACTTGGAACACTTATCTTTTAGTAAAAGAAAAATGTCTAATATATATTTAAGTTTTACAATTCCGTAAGTACCTTATCACAGGATAATCAAAGAACCTCTACAATACAAAATAGTTTCGGGCCACTCACCATATCTATATTGAAAAGATTCTACTATTTAATGTTTTTTGTAAAATTAACTATGTTGATGACATCCTGTAAATTATAAGCAAACTATTTTTCTTTTCATACTCCAAGGGGTTATTTTACACATACAAATTTGGGGACCACTTTTACTTAGAAAACCAATGACTGTTCAGCCCAAGCCAGAGATCATAGCAATGTCCCTAGAATTAGTCTAGATGGTCTTTGTCTCTTGTTAACCTCAAAATCTTTTCACATTCTACTTTGTAAGTCTCTACATCTTGAAAGTCACAACTTTGTATTTCACTTGGGTTTAAAATATCGATTTCAGTTAATCTTGCTGAGGGCCTCACATACAGTTTCAGAATATCTTCCTAAAGAAGGTACAAATTTTTATCTGCCCACATTCTTTCTCCCTTTCTTCTGATAAAGAACCCCTTTTATGTTTATGAGTAAAAATTCATAAAAAGTTCACCTGGTAAACTTTCAGTTCAGTGATCCTCCACTTTCCTGCCATGGGGGTGGACACAAGGGCCAGAAATGGTCAGTCAGAGCACTTCATCACTGTAGATAAAGTGATCAATTCAAGGTTGGTCATGTGATACAAACTAGACCAATCAGAGTTCTTTATAGTGATTGGTATCGATTTTGATAGAAAATGAGTCTCTAAAATGGATCTTTAGTCTTCTGAGAGACTGAGTACTGAAAACTAGGTAAGTCAGGAACTGCAAGAGGATATTCTTGACATATTACAACCTATCTCAAAATGAATCTAATGCAGAGCTAATCAGAGATGAAAATACAGACATTGAATCTTGAGTTCATTGCTGGAGCACCTGGGATCCAGCCATGCCTGAAGTGAGATTTATTCTCATAAATTTTAGTTATGTAAGCCAGTAAATTCCCTTTTTAGTTTCAGCAGGATTAAACTTTTCCTTTGCATACAGTTATCACTTGGGAGTGGCTGCCTGGCCAGAGACTATATTTCCAAGCTACTCTGGCATCTAAGTGGGGCCTTGGTACCACTTACTGTCAATGGAAAGAACCAAGCAGGGCCAAGGATGTAAAGAAGCAGGTGTGCCTTCTCTGTCTGCTCTCTCTTACCTTTGTCAGCTGGATACTGATGATTCTGGGGCCCTAGAGGATGCTATAGCTACAAAGTGAAGGGTATCAGAGTGTCTGAATCATCACCATATGGAAGGCCAACATCTGCACTGGATTATTATGTGAGTGGAAATAAATGTGTGAAGCCACTGAAATGTTGAGATTTATTTGTTAAAGGAGCTAGTATAATCGTAACTAGTATACCACATACTGCCTTATATTAAAGATATTTGTTGGCTTGTCTTGTCTCACTATTAGATAAGATTACCCTGAGGGCAGAGACTGGGACTTCCTCATCTTTGCAGCCCCTGTGGCAGAGTACTCGATACATTGAATTGAATTGAATTGAATTGAATTGAATTGAATGAAACCTTGGCGTGCCAAGGAAGTCTAGTTCAAAATAACTCAAGAATGGCTTACGCAAGTTAATTATGATTATATTCTTTTTAAAATAACAGCTTTATAGAGATATAATTCACATACCCTACAAGTCACCCACTTAAAATGTATAGTTTTTAGTATATACACACATTTGTGCAACCATTACCAAATCAATTTTAGGACATTTTCATCACCCCAAAAAGAAACTCCCTACACATTAAGAGTTATTCTGCATTTCCCTCTGATTCGCTTCTCCTCTCATACCTAGGCAAACACTAATCTATTTTCTGTCTTTATAGATTTGCCTATTCTGGACATTTCCTATAAATGGAATCATGTAATATGTGATCTTTTGTGTCTGGCTTATTTAATTGAAATATGCTAATTGGCACAATGTTTTTGAGGCTCATCCATGTTCTAGCCTATATCAGTATTTCTTTTTCTTTTCATTTTTTGTTTTTGCAAAAGAGTTCTGTTGTATGAATATACTACTTTTTGTTTATCCATTCATCCATTGATGGACATTTGAGTTGTTTCTACTTTTTGACTATTATGAATAATACCATTATGAACATTTGTATACATGTTTTTGTGTAGAAGTATGTTTTTTTTTTTATAAATTTATTTATTTATTTATTTTTAGCTGTGTTGGGTCTTCGTTTCTGTGCAAGGGCTTTCTCTAGTTGCGGCGAGCAGGGGCCACTCTTCATTGCGGTGCACAGGCCTCTCACTATCGCGGACTCTCCTGTTGCCAAGCACAGGCTCCAGACGCACAGGCTCAGTAATTGTGGCTCACGGGCTTAGTTGCTCCGCGGCATGTGGGATCTTCCCAGACCAGGGCTCGAACCCGTGTCCCCTGCATTGGCAGGCAGATTCTCAACCACTGCGCCACCAGGGAAGCCCAGAAATATGTTTTTATTTCTCTTGGGAATATACCTAGGAGTGGAATTTCTGGGTTGAAAGGTAACTATATGTTTTATTTTTGAGGAACTGCCAAACTTTTTCCAAAGCCACTGTTCCATTTTATATTTTCAACAGCAATGTTTGATAGTTCTGATGTCTCTACATCCTCACCAGCACTCATTAATGTCTTTTTTTATTATAATTATTCTAGTTGGTGTAAAGTGGTATCTCATTGTAGCTTAGATTTGTGTTTCTCTGATGACTAATGATGTTGCGCATCTATTCATGTGCTTATTAGCCATGTGTATATCTTCTTTGGAGAAATATCTATTCAGCTCCTTTGCCTATTTTTAAATTGGGTTGTTCATCTTTATGTTATTGAGTTCCATGTGTTCTTATAATCTGAATACAATTCCCTTATCAGACCTATGATTTGTGAATATTTTCTCCCATTCTTTGGACATCTTCTCATTTCTTCGATGCACGAAAGTATTTAATTTTGATGAAGTCCAATTTATCTATTTTTCCTTCTGTTGCTTGTTTTTTGGGTTCCATATCTAAAAAAAAATTGCCTGATCCAAGGTCTCAGTGCCTCACAGCTATGTTTCCTTCTAAGAGTTTTATGATTTTGGTTCTTATATTTATGTCTTTGATCCATATTGAGTTTAGTTTTATATATGGTGTAGAGCAAGGATTCACCTTCATTCTTTGGCATGTGGCTATCCAATTGTCCTAGCGCCATTTTGTTGAAAAGACTATTCTTTCCCTACTGAATTGTCTTGGCTTTTTTGTCAAAAATCAATTAACCCTAAACATGAGGTCTGTTTATTCTATTCCATTGATTCCAAAGATATCAATATGTCTATCTTTATGCCAGTACCATAAGTCTTCATTACCATAGTGTTGTAGTAAATTTTGAAATAAGGATGTGTGAGTTCTCCAACTTTGTTCTTTTTTATCAAGATTGCTTTGGCTCTTCTGTGGCTATTTCATTTCTATATGAATTTTAGGATAACCTTATCAATTTCTGAAAAAAAGGCAACTGGGAATTTGATAGAGAATCTGTAGATCAATTTAGGGGAGTATTGTTATCTTAAATTATTTAGTCTTCTAATCCATGAGCATGGGATATCTTCTCATTTATTTGGTCTTGTATTTCTTTCAATGATGTTTTGTAGTTTTCCATGTAAAAATTTTGCAATTTTTGGTGCAATTTACTCTTAACTATTGTATTATTTTTGATGTTATTATAACTGGAATTGCTTTCTTAATTTTATTTTTGGATTTTTATTGCTAGTGTACAGAAATACATTTTTTTGGATACTGATCTTGTATTCTGCAACCTTGCTGAACCTGTTTATTAGTTCTAATAGTTTTTTTAGAGAAGTCTTTAAAAATTTTCCGTATAGACTGTCATTTTATCTGCAAATAGAGTATAATTATACTCTTAACAGGCTGCAAGAAGAGTCCTTAAAAAGAACTTTCTGCTGGTTTAAGAATACCAGTTGTATAAGTATGAAGTAAAGAAGCCCCTTTGAAAAGTGTTGCCAGTTTCTAAGGCCAAGGGAGAGCTTTTCAGGATATTCTGCTTTCTCAAAAATATTATTTATGTGGAATGTTTTCTCTGGCAATCTATGAGAGAAACTTCTAAGTACTGAGTTGAAGTTAACTGGAAATCAAGATCAAATTGTTATATAGTGTAAATAGAATATTACTCCACCCATGTTATCTTATTAGAATAAGCATCCAGCAGGATATTCTGGCTGCATGAGATTTTTGATTATTTATACTTACTCAGAAAACTTTCCCTACTGAAAACTTTCCCTTCTCAGAAAACTTATGAAGGAGAAAGACAACACTATTGGTAGACTACAGGAACCCATACCCTGAAAACCCTCCAGCCTTTAAACCACACATCACTGTCCTGATGAAGTGTCTACATTACTGTCCAAATAAATTATAGGATCACATTTGTGGGAGTTGCTCTGTAGAACACACCTCATTATGTGTAAATACTGTAAGAATGAGCTTATAGGAGCCAATCCCCCCTTAGCCCTGAAGGTTACAGGACAGCATGGTAACAGGGAAGAACATAAATTTTGGAATCAGGGGAAACAACAAAAGTGAGTTTGAATCCTGTCTTTATTACCTACTTAGCTCTCTGAGTCTCATTTCTTTATCTATAAAATTAAGATGCTAATATAATAATAATCTCACAGGATGACATAAGAGAGACAATCTATAGATAGAATTTTATGGATGGTGATAGTCTACCTCTTAGAAAGTCTAAGAAAGCAATCAATAAAAGTTAGATCCTTATACTCACTAGGAGCAAAATAATGTTTAGGATAACCCTAGAGTTCACTGACAAGCCTAAATCACCATAATCCCTTGTATATTTCAGAGATATAAATATTTCAGAGCAATTGCATATACAGAGTTTTCCACATTTTATAGTGTACCTTGAGTAATTTGGTATCATACAGTTGCTTTAGTGGAAGTCATTCACATACACTAGTTCATGGACATGTATTCGTCTTCTCAGCCTACCTTCCTTTGGAGAACCGCTCTTCCCCATTGCATTGTAATATTTCTATGCTTATGTGGTTCTATTCACATTGGTCTCCCACATGGCCTTGGGACAGGAACAGTCCCAAAACTAGCCAAAAAGTATATCATGACTCTGACCAGAGCGATTAATTCAGTGATAGTCATGTGACCCAACACAGCCCAATTAAAACCTACTTTGGAATTTTTCAAGAGCTATTAGGAAATATGCTATCATTCTTCTGGAATTAGGAGCTGTAAGAATGACATGGTTTGGGGCTACTGGCAACTATCTTGTTGCCACATAGAGAAAACCTCCTAGTAAGGAAGACAAATAGAAACAAGCAGAGTTGTAGTCAAGAGTTAGAGAAAGAAACAGTTAATGCTATTATTTGAACTGGATTAAGCTATGCATTAAACATTTCCAGCCCCCCTGGACTTCTTAGTTATGTAAATCAACTAATTCTTATACTCTCCCCCTACCCCCTCGACAATTTATTCAGCTAGTTTTAGTTTGGTTTCTGTCTCTTAGAATTGAAAATGTTCTGACTGACACTGCATTCTTCGCAATACAAGCTTAGGATTCCTTCCACTACCCCATGCTGAGTCTAGTAGGTAATAATAGTGGCAAAATTACAAAATAGAGATGTAGAAGAAGAGAAAAAGAAAGGGAACAAGAAAAAACAGTTAAAAAAATAAAATATACAAGGCAAAATGCATAAATCTCCATGATAGTAAGGGATGGAGACAGTGGTACCAACCAGTTCTTGCCATGTGGCACTCATGGCCCTTTTTCATAGCCTTTACCATGCAAATGGTCTGGGCTTAAGTCATTATTTGTAAAAACAAGATTACTACCAATAAGATATGTGGATGGTATTCTTGAAACTTAATGCAAATCTCTCTATTGTGGCTCTAATGATATTGAGGAGCTTCAAAGAGAACTGATGGCAGAGTGATGGCAGATTGACTATGGGATGTTAGACACTGAAGCACAAAGTTGGAATTACTGTGCACTCTGCTACAGAAAAGCATGCAAAATCTTTTTAAAAGTTCACTATCAAAACTTTTAGCTATTTCCTGATGTTATTGATGAGAGGGGGGAATATTAATTTAAGAAACTGAAGGCTTATGTGTCAAAGAGAAGGTGAGATTGGTAAGGGAAGGAGCTTTGGGAAGTAAATGGCTTTAGAAGCCAACCCAAACGGCATCCTTGGCATAGGAATAAGAAAGGAGGTCTCAGGGCAGGTGAGGCACACACAGAATTATAAGTGTACATTATGGAACTCACTTATGTGATTGGCTAAGTCAGGGGTCAAACAAACTACAGTCTTTGGGTCACATTGGCTCCCTGCCTGTTTTTATAGGGCCCACAAGCTAAATATGACTTTTACGTTTTTAAATGGTTGAAAAAAGGTCAAAAGAAAAATATGCTTTTTTTTATACAGAAAATTATATGAAATTCAAATTTCAGTGTCCATAAATAAAGTCTACTGGAATACTGGAGTGCCCATTTGTTTCAGTATTGTCTGTGGCTGAATTCAGTTTACCACAGCAGAGCTGGGTAGTTCCAAAGGAGACCATGTAGTTAAAAGTCTAAAGTATTTATTGCCTGGCATTTCACAGAAAAAAGAGTTTTCCAATCGCTGAGCTAGGACAACAGGGCCAGAAAGCCAAGAAGGGGTAGGAGGTAATAGTGTGGTTAAAAAGACAGGGTGTGGAGTCAAATTGTCCTGGTTCAGCTGGTTTAACCTGAACAAGTTACTTAATGTAGCTTAGATTCAGTTTTCTCAACTGTAAAATAGGGATGATAATACTACCTGCTTAACAGGGTTTTAATGAGGGGCAAGTGTCATAATCTCAACAAAGAATTTAGCACATGATAAGTGATAAAAATGTTGGCCATGGGGTGGACAGGGCATTGTAAATCTGGTAGGAAGGACTTGGGAGTCTTCTTGGCTTCCCATTGAATTATGAGTTATTTTGTTCCTTTACTGAAACATATAGTTCATGGGTGTGCTTTTATGAGTCACTATTAAGCTGAAAAAAAATAAGATTGGTGAGTAGCAAAGAATAACCTCTATTTGTTGCTTTTCATTTGCGAATTTGCCTATTACCTGCTGTGCATCGATTCAGTTGGCTGACTACTTATGTATATACAAGAATAAGATGTGTGTTCACATTGACAATGAGGAAGGACACTTGAAAATAAATGCCAAATATTCAATGCCTTCGAACCTCACTCAAATAATATACCACGGACAGAAAGATTATAGTTTACCTTTTATACTTGAGTCAGTGTATTTATTGATGGTTTTAGGAAAGAGCATATTTATTGCTAATTGTCACGACATTGTTCTTGGTCTCTATGATGAGCTCAAGGAGTGGAAAGTCATGGAGGATGAGAGAGTTATAGTGTCCTTATAGACTGGGTGAGGTGTTCTGTGGGGACCCAAAGACCTGGGCTAGTCTTTGTTTTTAGATGTCCATGTTTGTCTCTAGTGACATAATTCATTTCCAATTTTTATCTTCTTTAGTTGGAAATCTCTTACTGCCTGTACTTTGGTGACAGAGACTTCAGTGCATGAGCACATTGTAAATGAGAGTATAAAAGAATGTAAATGAGTTGTCTTAAGTGTCACAACCAGAAATGAAACTGGAAATAAATCTCAGGAGTTCCTATTCCCAGGTGTGATTCTCTTTCAGTTTTCAGACTCAATGAAAATTTAAGAGTTCAGAAAACATAATTTTATCCTTTCATTATAGAGAGAGGATGCCTTGAAAGATAGACAGTCAGAAGGAAGTCAGAAAGTTAGAAGGAAATAAAATAAAAACATCCTTCAAAGCTAAGTTGTCTAAGAAATAAGGAGAAGATCTGGTATCTTAAAAAAGATAAATCACAACTCACTACTGAGGGGTTATTGCTTAGCTCAAAGTTCCATTTTAATTTCCCTTACTTTACCTTGTTCCTGACTGTTATGGATCTGAAGTTAGAAGTGAATAGCAAGATATTTATGTTTTAATTACCGTAAAGTGCTGCCCACGTTAAGTAACTGGTTAAAATGACTGGAGATTTTAGAAGATAAAGTATAAAGAGATCAAGTTTTCCCACTAAATGAATCAGTCTTCTGCCTGGGTTTGGCATGGTAACACCAAAGTAGCCATGCTAAACCATCTCACGTTGAGTTGGAACAGGCATGGATTGTCACTTGTGGAAGACAGGGTCAATTAAGTTAAGGACCTTCTTCTTCTTGGCTAGGAAGACAAGAAGCTAGTGTTCAGGAGGGATCCTCTTCATCCAGCCTGACAACCATGTTAAATCTCAAAGCCTAGCAAAGGCATATATGAAGTGGTTCTTTAAAAATTTAGATCCAAGCACTAAAATGCCTTGAATTGTTGAAGCTATATTTTTAAGCTCTGCTTTTAAAAAAAAAATAGATAATGCTTTAAAAGTACTCAAAGGTTATACATTTAATGTCAAGAGCCATCTGAATGTGAATATTGATATCTTAGTTATACCGTGTGATGCTTTAAAAACCAAATAATGAACAAAAGTGCTCTGCCACATCAACTTATCTAAATCAACTTCAGGCTGTTTACAAAAAAAAAATCTGTTTGCCAGACTGATCATTATTTTTCCAAAATGCACCCCCTTGTATAATGAGTAAATTATATATCAGACATTTTGGTATTTAATAGGATATATCTGTTGTCCATATAGGATTTGACATAAATCACCAGTTTTCTAGAGTTTAATCCATCACAATTTCAAGCTTTGTTGACTATTGTCACCATTTTAGCTTTGCTCTTCTAAGGTTAACCGAATAACTCTGCAATTTAACATAAACATATTTAGTGGAATTGGACCATTGATTAAATTAAAACAAACAAACAAAAGAAATGATGGGCTGGTGAGCAGATTTTTATGTCACAATCTCCAGTACTTAATCATCTGGATCTCAGTTTACATTCATCTCATGTACATGTGTTTGCTGTTTGACTGGGAAAACCATGCAGAAAAAGTAACATAGAATCTATATTCTACCTTTTATAGATAACTATTTAGATATGATGGAGGAGTATATTACTTTTCAAAATTAAGCAAGCTCAAATAATTTTTGATAATAGACCCTGATGGGTCAAAAGGGAAAATTAGCTATGTTGGCATATTAAGAAGAAATTTGAATAACTTCACTTTAAGGCATGATATAAATGATAAAATGAAGTCACACAAATTACCTATTGACAATTAGAAACAAAGGCAACTGAAGAGCTTAATTAGAAAATATGTGAGGATTTGTTAACTGAAATATTTTTTCTTGAAATATTAATATTACTTCTCTCAACATTAAAGGAAATACTTTTGACAATATTATAATGCTTCTATGTTTTGCTGAAAATTCCGGTGGGTGCCTGGAAAAGTTGTCTATTTTGGGTACATGAAAGTCTCTTTTTGTTGTTTATATGTCCACTGTTTAAAGATTCTTCAGTTTTGTGTATGTTATTTACTTTAGCTTCACTAAGTAGAAAAAAGAGCTAACATTTTTGATCACTTATTAAATGCCAGCCACTTAACTTATTTATCTAATTTAATTTAATTTTCAAACCACCCTTTAAAAGATAAGCATTATCATCATCATCATCCCCATTTTGCTAATGAAGAATCAGGATTAGAGAGATGATGTGGCCAGGTGATATCAAATAGCTAGTAAATGACATAGGTTGGATTTGGACCCAGGAATAATTTTCTATAAGCCTAATGATTTATTTATTTTATAACACTTCCTTTATCTTCCTGTCTACTGAGCACTTGCTACATCCATGTTATTGTAGTAGGTATTCGGATGTTTGACAAGCCGCATAATAACTTTGCTTATAAAGAAAGGACTCATTCTTTATTTGTACCTTGTTTTTGTCTGCATTTTCTTAGATTTGCCATCAAATTTGCTGATGTTTTTTCATGCACTATTATTTACCTTATATTTGCTGAGTCTGAGCTCTTTAGGACATTTGTTGGGAAAACATCTGAATTGAGAACATTATGTCAGGTAGTCAAAAGTCTCAGTTTCTTCATCAGGAAAACAGGGTACCTATTCTGCCTAATTATTGATAAGAAAATCAATTTAGTGTGCATTAAAGGGCTTTGTCAATCACCATGCAAATTGAAGGTACCGTTGACACTTGGTTATCAAACAATTTAACAGTAGTAAAATTTGGTATTGCCAAAAAAAGTTGTTGGCAAATATATGTAAATCTTCTATATAAAATTTCTCTGGTGCATTTAAATGCAGTAGTGGGTCTCAGCAGTAAGAAAATAAACAAGTATAGCTGCCCAGAGAAATTCACATATATTTAATGATGGTTCCATGAATGGTACAGAAATTGCTGTCAGATATGAGGATATTCTATCCGTAGAAATTTGTTCCACGATTGATGCCATGTAAAGTGGTGTAGTAAATGAATTTTAATGCAAACTGGTCAATGTAGCTGAGCTTAGGATCAGCACATCCAAAATGTAGGTAACACTACTACACCCTTCCTGTTTCTGTATTCAGTTCTTCCAAGTTAACAGTCCTCAAATCTTTTTCAATGTAGGAACAGAGCAATTAAAAATCAAACTGGAGGGGCTTCCCTGGTGGCGCAGTGGTTGAGAATCTGCCTGATAATGCAGGGGACACGGGTTCGAGCCCTGGTCTGGGAAGATCCCACATGCCACGGAGCAACTGGGCCCGTGAGCCACAACTACTGAGCCTGCGCGTCTGGAGCCTGTGCTCCGCAACGAGAGGCCGCAATAGTGAGAGGCCCGCGCACCGCGATGAAGAGTGGCCCCCGCTCGCCGCAACTAGAGAAAGCCCTCGCACAGAAACAAAGACCCAACACAGCCAAAAATAAATAAATTAATTAATAAAAAAAAAAAAAATCAAACTGGAGATGACCTACTTATTAGTGCCATGACTATACAGTTTATTATAAGCTATGGTAGCAGTGAATAACATTCAGCATACCCGTTTGTATATAAGTGAACAAAACCTCAAAAGATTTCTGATTTTACCTTGATTGGTGAATCTTTCCTGATTTCTGTTCATCAATACCTCTTTGAGAACTGACTTTCCTAGACTATTACTATGATTTAATATCTATTGAACTTGTCAAGCATTTGCAAAAGTAAAAGTAGACCTGGCTTGCTCACAATAAGCCTACTTATTTCTTATTTCTGCTTTGAAATAGACTTGAAAATGTGGAGAGGAATATTTCTAAAAATATTCGATGAAACTTCCAAATTTAATGAGGTTCTGATTTGGTTAAAGATTTGTAGGTTTCAGACTGCTCATTCCAATTTTATCTGAACAGGTTTGTCCATCCTTGTTATGGATTTACACTGATGTCTTGTAGCTTTCTAACATTTATAATCCATTTGTGATTCTATATGAATTTGCCAAGAACTCAAAAGTCAATTCTGTGAAATTTTTAAGGATTTCTTTCTTCCAGTTATCCCTTAAGAATAAGATTTCTTTAAGCTTTGCATAATTCAGAAGGGAGCCTAGGTTCTATTTGAGTATACCAAGACAAGAGTAATTTTGTTCTGGTACTTTCCATTCAGCCTCTACTAAACACTGGCATTTGTATATATAAAGCAAATATCATATGACCACATCTTACTAGACATTTCAACATGAATATTTATTCTTTAGACTGATGCTGATAAACTTATGTCTCCTAGAAACCAAGTTTTAGAATCAACATGAATGTCAGAAGTCTGCAAAAATTTAAGTCACTACCTTCTGAGAATCATCAAAAAGTTAACTTAAATTCATCAACTTCCATTGATACTTTTTAAATAAATTGATGTTTGTAAACCTTTATAATTTGAGTAACAAAGCAAAAGCTATTCTCGTCATCTTTCTTTTTGTGCACAAAGTTTTCTGAATTCTTTCTTTTTCCTTTACACCACATTCCAAAGGGAGTGATCATCTATTCCTGGGAGCCATGTTTTCCAATGTGCTGTCTTTTCTTGATATCTAGAGGGTAACATCCTTGGTCTTTTAGGATCCTGAGGTTCTCTCAGCTTTGAGGTCAGAAGGCAGCACAGAGCCACGTTTTATTGTACTCGCCCCTGGATCTGTGTCAGAGAATACCTGGGGTCAAGAGTCGGCCTGGAAACTGATGACCTCTGAAACCTGGCTGAGATGTCTGAAGCTGGTAGGGGTCATGCAGCTGGAGAAGCCACTGAGGCATATAGACTGAATGGTGTGATAATGAAAAATGTGGGCTATAGTGGCAGACTTCCTGGGTTTGTAATATATTTTAAGCATTTACTACCTGTATGGACATGGGTAAGTTGTTTAATTTCTCTAAGCCTGTTTTGTCATCTGTAAAAGGGGGAAATTGATAGTATCTACTTCATAGAATTATTATGGAGACTTAAGAGATAATGTATGGAAAGCACCAAGAATAGTACATGGAACATAGTGCATAATTATACTGATAATAATAATGATAGCATAAGTGTATAACTTTATAAAATATCTTTATAATAGCCTTGGTGTCACTCATTTTTATTTTGCATGGCATACCACAGTGTGTCTCCTTAGTTAATAATATATCCACTTAAGGACTTCCTGGATTGTGTTACTTTGAGACCTACAAGAAGTTAATGCCAAGATAGGATTAGAAAAGCAAGAGATTAATTGCAGAAAACACCTGTGAAGGATAAAGGTAGAGGGAGCTAGAGTAGACAGGGAGAGTCTTCAGAATGCAGTGCCAATCTGACACCTGTGAAATAAGAGAAGGAATAAAGGAAGATCGGGCAACAAGATAATTAGACTGCAGCTTCGTTTTGAGAAAGACTTGGCCAGGCAATCTGGGAATCCCTGAACCACAGTTGCCTGCTAGAGGAATCCCCAGTTGGGCAGGAATGAGACTGCACTAGTACTCCTACCATGCTCCCCCACTGACTGGGAGAAACGGCATATTTGTGGCCTTACCCTTCACAAGGGAACACATCTGGAGGCTGTCAGTTAAGTAGGCACTTCATGGCAGTTTCTCTTGAAGGACATCTAAGTAGCACATCTCAATGCTGGATCCTGGATATATTTGTATTACTATAAAACTATTGATTTATGTTCTGGGATGCAGATAAGTTAATTGGGAATAGTTTGATCCTTTCTGGCCTGGATTTTAAGAATTGTTAGGGAGGATCACAGCCACGTTTAGTCTAAGGCCAGTTATTTCCCACTACTGAGGCAATATCTTTCCAAGTATTTGACCCATGAGCTAGGAGCTTTGCTAGTCTGGTTGGTGGGAACAGGCACTAAATGTTGGCCCTGTGAGAGTGCTGGATACTATTTCCTCTAATCTTTTCATGTGGTTCTTTTTCTGAGTCTCCTCACATGCATGCACTGATCAGCACTCTGCAGAATACTCCAAGAGTGATCTTCTGTTAGATCTCTGGGCTTTCCTCTCTGGGCAGCTCTCTTCTCTCCAGTACTGTGTCCTATAAACTCAAGCTGCCATGGCCTCTCTAGTTCCATCTTCTGATCTCAGGTTGTCTGCCAGACTCAGCCAAGTTTTTCCCTCATTGAACCATGGCCTATAAATGCTCTCAAACCAGCAATCTGGAACAATCCTAGGGCTCACTTTGTCTCTTTCCTGTCAATCAGGGATCACTCTCCTTTGCTATCTGATGCTGACTGTCTTACAAACTGTGGTATCACATATACTTTGACTGGTTTTCTGATGTTTCAGGCAGGAAAGTAAATCTGGTCCTTGTTACCACATCTTGGCCAGAGGTTAAAATTCTGGTTTACAATTTGAACATGGTACAAAATTTATATTGCTGATTCAGTTCGTCAACAAGATGGCCCATATTTTTCCAATTTCTCTAAACCTAAAATATCATACTTCTCACCTTATGTAGCACACACTGTTCTATTAGCACAAATTAAAATACTTTTAATGGGAAGGAAAGCAATTGATAATGACCTGAACCTCGAAAATTTCAAATTTGTTCCAGATACACTGGGAAATATTTATAATTTTCATGGCAATTCAGTAGTTGGCTATATGCAGAAAATAAATTCAAGTTAACGTTGCTTAAAGGCCCTGATATTATATTTTTTATTGACGTATAGTTGATTTACAATATCAACTATGGTTATATAGTTGATATATAGTTCTATAGATATATATATATATATACACATATAGTGTTAGTGTCTGATGTACTGCAAAGTCATTCAGTTATATGCATTTTTTCCAGATTATATTTCATTATAGGTTATCACAGGATATTGAATAAAATTCCCTGTGCTATATAGTAAATCCTTGTTGTTTATCTATTTTATGTATAGTAGTTTGTATCTATTAATCTTATACTCCTAATCTCTTCCCCCTTCCCTCCCTCTCCTTTTTGGTAAACATAAATTTGTTTTTTATGTCTGTGAGTCTGTTTCTATCTTGTACATAGGTTCATTTGTATTATTTTTTAGATTCCACATATAAGTGATATCATATAGTATTTGTCTTTGTCTGACTTACTTCACTAAATATAATATTCTCTATGTCTATTCATGTTGCTACAAATGGCAATATTTCATTCTTTTTTATGGCTGAGTAATATTCCATTGTGTATATAGATAATACCACATCTTCTTAAGCCAATTGTCTGTTGATGTCACTTGGCTTGGTTCTATGTCTTGGCTATTATAAATAGTGCTGCTATGAATATTGGGGTGCCTGAATCTTTTCAAATTAGAGTTTTGTTTTTTTCCAGATATATGCCCAGTAGTGGGATTGTTGGATCACATGGTAGCTCTATTTCTAGTTTTTTAAGGAACTTCCATACTGTTTTCCATAGTGGCTGCACCAATTTACATTCCTACCAATGGTGTAGGAGGGTTCCCTTTTCTCTACACCCTCTCCAGCATTTGTTGTTTGTAAACTTTTTAATGATGACCATTCTGACTGGTGTGAGGTGGTATCTCCATTGTAGTTTTGATGTGCATTTTTCTAATAATTAGCAATGTTGAGCATCTTCTCATGTGCGTCTTGGCCACCTGTATGTCTTCTTTGGGAAAATGTGTATTTAGATCTTCTGCGCATTTATTGATTTTTTTTTTTATATTGAGTTGTATGAACGCTTTGTACATTTTGGATATTAACCCCTTGTCTATTGCATCATTTGCAAATATTTTCTCCCATTTAGTAGGTTGTCCTTTCATTTTGTTGATGGTTTTCTTTGCTGTGCAAAAGCTTTTAAGTCTGATTAGGTCCCATTTGTTTACTTTTGCTTTTATTTCTTCTGCCTTAGGAGACAGATGCAAAAAAAGATTGCTACCATTTATGTCAAAGAGTGTTCTGCCTATGTTTTCTTCTAGGAGTTTTTTCATTTTGGGTCTCACATTTAGGTCTTTAATCCATTTTGAGTTTATTTTTGTGTATGTTGTGAGGAAATGTTCTAATCTCATTGTTTCACATGTGGCTGTCCAGTTTTCCCAGCACAACTTATGGAAGAGACTGTGTTTTCTCCACTGTATATTCTTGCCTCCTTTGTCATAGATGAATTCACCGTAGGCACATGGGTTTATTTCTGAGCTCCCTATTCTGTTCCATTGATCTATTTGTATTTTTTTTTTTTTTTTTTGGTGCCAATACCATACTGTTTTTTTCTGGGTTTTTTGTTTTTGTTTGTTTTTTTAACATCTTTATTGGAATATAATTGCTTTAAAATGGTTTGTTAGTTTCTGCTTTATAACAAAGTGAATCAGTTATACATATACATATATTCCCATATCACTTCCCTCTTGCATCTCCCTCCCTCCCACCCTCCGTATCCCACCCCTCTAGGTGGTCACAGAGCACTGAGCTGATCTCCCTGTGCTATGCGGCTGCTTCCCACTAGCTATCTATTTTACAGTTTATAGTGTATATATGTCCATGCCACTCTCTCACTTTGTCCCAGCTTACCCTTCCCCCTCCCCGTATCCTCAAGTCCATTCTCTAGTAGGTCTGCGTCTTTATTCCCGTCTTGCCCCTAGGTTCTTCTGACCTTTTGTTTTTTTCTTTTTTTAGATTCCATATATATGTGTTAACATACAGTATTTGTTTTTCTCTTTCTGACTTACTTCACTCTGTATGACAGTCTCTAACTTCATCCACCTCACTACAAATAACTCAGTTTCATTCCTTTTTATAGCTGAGTAATATTCCATTGTATATATGTGCCACATCTTCTTTATCCATTCATCTGTGGATGGACACTTAAGTTGCTTCCATGTCCTGACTATTGTAAATAGAGCTGCAATGAACATTTTGGTACATGCCTCTTTTTGAATTATGGTTTTCTCAGGGTATATGCCCAGTAGTGGGATTGCTGGGTCGTATGGTACTTCTATTATTAGTTTTTTAAGGAACCTCCATACTGTTCTCCATAGTGGCTGTATCAATTTATATTCCCACCAACAGTGCAAGAGGGTTCCCTTTTCTCCACACCCTCTCCAGCATTTATTGTTTCTAGATTTTTTGATGATGGCCATTCTGACTGGGGTGAGATGATATCTCAGTGTAGTTTTGATTTGCATTTCTCTAATGATTAATGATGTTGAGCATTCTTTCATGTGTCTGTTGGCAATCTGTATACCTTCTTTGGAGAAATGTTTATTTAGATCTTCTGCCCATTTTTGGATTGGGTTGTTTGTTTTTTTTGTTATTGAGCTGCATGGGTTGCTTGCAAATTTTGGAGATTAATCTTTTGCAGTTGCTTCATTTGAAAATATTTTCTCCCATTCTGAGGGTTGTCTTTTGGTCTTGTTTATGGTTTCCTTTGCTGTGCAAAAGCTTTGAAGTTTCATTAGGTCCCATTTGTTTATTTTTGTTTTTATTTCCATTTCTCTAGGAGGTGGGTCAAAAAGGATCTTGCTATGATTTATGTCATAGAGTGTACTGCCTATGTTTTCCTCTAAGAGTTTGATAGTGTCTGACCTTACATTTAGGTCTTTAATCCATTTTAAGTTTATTTTTGTGTATGGTGTTAGGGAGTGTTCTAATTTCATACTTTTACGTGTACCTGTCCAGTTTTCTCAGCACCACTTATAGAAGAGGCTTTCTTTTCTCCACTGTATATTCTTGCCTCCTTAATCAAATATAAGGTGACCATATGTGTGTGGGTTTATCTCTGGGCTTTCTATCCTGTTCCATAGATCTATATTTCTGTTTTTGTGCCAGTACCATACTGTCTTGATTACTGTAGCTTTGTACTATAGTCTGAAGTCAGGGACCCTGATTCCTCCAGCTCCATTTTTCATTCTCAAGATTGCTTTGGCTATTCGGGGTCTTTTGTGTTTCCATACAAATTGTGAAATTTTTTGTTCTAGTTCTGTGAAAAATGCCAGTGGTAGTTTGATAGGGATTGCATTGAATCTGTAGATTGCTTTGGGTAGTAGAGTCATTTTCACAATGTTGATTCTTCCAGTCAAAGAACATGGTATATCTCTCTATCTATTTGTATCATCTTTAATTTCTTTCATCAGTGTCTTATAATTTTCTGCATACAGGTCTTTTGTCTCCTTAGGTAGGTTTATTCCTAGATATTTTATTCTTTTTGTTGCAATGGTAAATGGGAGTGTTTTCTTAATTTCACTTTCAGATTTTTCGTCATTAGTGTATAGGAATGCAAGAGATTTCTGTACATTAATTTTGTATCCTGCTGCTTTACCAAATTCATTGATTAGCTCTAGTAGTTTTCTGGTAGCATCTTTAGGATTCTCTATGTATAGTATCATGTCATCTGCAAACAGTGACAGCTTTACTTCTTCTTTTCTGATTTGGATTCCTTTTATTTCTTTTTCTTCTCTGATTGCTGTGGCTAACACTTCCAAAACTATGTTGAATAATAGTGGTGAGAGTGGGCACCCTTGTCTTGCTCCTGATCTTAGCGGAAATGGTTTCAGGTTTTCACCATTGAGGATGATGTCGGCTGTGGGTTTGTCATATATGGCCTTTATTATGTTGAGGAAAGTTCCATCTATGCCTACTTTCTGCAGGGCTTTTATCATAAATGGGTGTTGAATTTTGTCGAAAGCTTTCTCTGCATCTATTGAGATGATCATATGGTTTTTCTCCTTCAATTTGTTAATATGGTGTATCACATTGATTGATTTGCGTATATTGAAGAATCCTTGCATTCCTGGGATAAACCCCACTTGATCATGGTGTATGATCCTTTTAATGTGCTGTTGGATTCTGTTGGCTAGTATATTGTTGAGGATTTTTGCATCTATGTTCATCAGTGATATTGGCCTGTAGTTTTCTTTCTTTGAGACATCTTTGTCTGATTTTGGTATCAGGGTGATGGTGGCCTCGTAGAATGAGTTTGGGAGTGCTCCTCCCTCTGCTATATTTTGGAAGAGTTTAAGAAGGATAGGTGTTAGCTCTTCTCTAAATGTTTGATAGAATTCACCTGTGAAGCCATCTGCTCCTTGACTTTTGTTTGTTGGAAGATTTTAAATCACAGTTTCAATTTCAGTGCTTGTGATTGGTCTGTTCATATTTTCTATTTCTTCCTGGTTCATTCTCAGCAGGTTGTGCATTTCTAAGAATATGTCCATTTCTTCCAGGTTGTCCATTTTATTGGCATAGAGTTGCTTCTAGTAACCTCTCATGATCTTTGTGTTTCTGCAGTGTCAGTTGATACTTCTCCTTTTTCATTTCTAATTCTATTGACTTCAGTCTTCTCCCTTTTTTTCTTGATGAGTCTGGCTAATGGTTTATCAATTTTGTTTATCTTCTCAAAGAACCAGCTTTTAGTTTCACTGATCTTTGCTATCGTTTCCTTCTTTTCTTTTTCATTTATTTCTTATCTGATCTTTATGATTTCTTTCCTTCTGCTAACTTTGGGGTTTTTTTTTTTTTTTGTTCTTCTTTCTCTAATTGCTTTACGTGCAAGGTTAGGTAGTTTATTTGAGATGTTTCCTGTTTCTTAAGGTCGGATTTTATTGCTATAAACTTCCCTCTTAGAACTGCTTTTGCTGGATTCCATAGGTTTTGGGTTGTCGTGTTTTCATTGTCATTTGTTTCTAGGAATTTTTTGATTTCCTCTTTGATTTCTTCAGTGATCCCTTGGTTATTAAGTAGTACATTGTTTAGCCTCCATGTGTTTGTATTTTTTACAGATCTTTTCCTGTAATTGATATCTAGTCTCATAGCATTGTGGTCGGAAAAGATACTTGATATGATTTAAGTTTTCTTAAATTTACCAAGGCTTGATTTGTGACCCAAGATATGATCTATCCTGGAGAATGGTCCATCAGCACTTGAGAAAAATGTGTATTCTGTTGTTTTTGGATGGAATGTCCTATAAATATCAATTAAGTCCATCTTGTTTAATGTATCATTTAAAGCTTGTGTTTCTTTATTTATATTCATTTTGGATGATCTGTCCATTGGTGAAAGTGGGGTGTTAAAGTCCCCTACTATGATTGTGTTGCTGTCGATTTCCCCTTTTATGGCTGTTAGTATTTTCCTTATGTATTGAGGTGCTCCTATGTTGGGTGCATATATATTTACAATTGTTATATCTTCTTCTTGGATCGATCCCTTGATCATTATGTAGTGTCTTTCTTTGTCTCTTGTAATAGTCTTTGTTTTAAAGTCTAGTGTGTCTGATATGAGAATTGCTACTCCAGCTTCCTTTTGGTTTCCATTTGCATGGAATATCTTTTTCCATCCCCTCACTTTCAGTCTGTATGTGTCCCTAGGTCTGAAGTGGGTCTCTTCTAGACAGCATTCATATGGGTCTTGTTTTTGTATCCATTCAGCCAGTCTATGTCTTTTGGTTGGGGCATTTAATTCATTTACATTTAAGGTAATTATTGATATGTATGTTCCTATTCCCATTTTCTTAATTGTTTTCGGTTTGTTATTTTAGGTCTTTTCCTTCTCTTGTGTTTCCTGCCTAGAGAAGTTCCTTTAGCATTTGTTGTAAAGCTGGTTTGGTGGTGCTGAACTCTCTCAGCTTTTGCTTGTCTGTAAAGGTTTTAATTTCTCCATCAAATCTGAATGAGATCCTTGCTGGGTAGAGTAATCTTTGTTGTAGGTTTTTCTCCTTCATCACTTTAAATATGTCCTGCCACTCCCTTCTGGCTTGCAGAATTTCTGCTGAAAGATCAGCTGTTAACCTTATGGAGATTCCCTTGTACGTTATTTGTTGTTTTTCCCTTGCTGCTTTTAATATGTTTTCTTTGTATTTAATTTTTGACAGTTTGATTCATATGTGTCTTGGCATGTTTCTCCTTGGGTTTATCCTGTATGGGACTCTCTGTGCTTCCTGGTCTTGATTAACTACTTCTTTTCCTATATTAGGGAAGTTTTCAACTTTAATCTCTTCAAATATTTTCTCAGTCCCTTTCTTTTTCTCTTCTTCTTCTGGGACCCCTATAAATCGAATGTTGGTGCGTTTAATGTTGTCCCAGAGGTCTCTGAGACTGTCTTCAGTTCTTTTCATTCTTTTATTTGCTCTGCAGTATTTATTTCCACTATATTATCTTCCAGGTCACTTATCCGTTCTTCTTCCTCAGTTATTCTGCTATTGATCCCTTCTAGAGTATTTTTAATTTCATTTATTGTGTTGTTCATTATTGCTTGTTTCCTCTTTAGTTCTTCTAGGTCCTTGGTAAATGTTTGCATTTTCTCTATTCTATTTCCAAGATTTTGGATCATCTTTATGCTCATTATTCTGAATTCTTTTTCAGGTAGACTGCCTATTTCCTCTTCATCTGTTAGGTCTGGTGGGTTTTTACCTTGCTCCTTCATCTGTTGTGTGTTTTTCTGTCTTCTCATTTTGCTTATCTTACTGTGTTTCGGGTCTCCTTTTTGCAGGCTGCAGGTTCATAATTCCCACTGTTTTTGCTGTCTGTCCCCAGTGGCTAAGGTTGGTTCAGTGGGTTGTGTAGGCTTCCTGGTGGAGGGGACTAGTGCCTGTGTTCTGGTGGATGAGGCTAGATCTTGTGCTTCTGGTTGGCAGGTCCACATCTGGTGGTGTGTTTTGGGGTGTCTGTGGCCTTATTATGATTTTAGGCAGCCTCTCTGCTAATGGATGGGGCTGTGTTCCTGTCTTGCTAGTTGTTTGGCATAGGGTGTCCAGCACTGTAGCTTGCTGGTCGTTGAGTGAAGCTGGGTTTGGTGTTGAGATGGAGAACTCTTGGAGATTTTTGCCGTTTGATATTACATGGAGCTGGGAGGTCTCTTGTGGACCAGTGTCCTGAAGTTGGCTCTCCCACCTCAGAGGCACAGCACTGACTCCTGGCTGGAGCACCAAGAGCCTTTCATCCACATGGCTCAGAATAAAAGGGAGAAAAAATAGAAAGAAAGAAAGAAAGAAAGAAAGAAAGAAAGAAAGAAAGAAAGGGGATAAAATAAAATAATGTAAGATCAAATAAAATAAAGTTATTAAAATAAAAAGTAAAAAATAATTATTAAGAAAAAAATTTTAAAAAGAAAAAGAAAAAGAGAAAAAAAAAACTGGATGGATAGAACCCTAGGACAAATGGTGAAAGCAAAGCTATACAGATAAAATCTCACACAGAGTCATACACATACACACTCACAAAAAGCGGAAAAGGGAAAAAATAATATATCTTGCTCCCAAAGTCCACCTCCTCAATTTGGGATGATTCGTTGTCTATACAGGTATTCCACAGATGCAGGGTGCATCAAGTTGATTGTGGAGATTTAATCTGTTGCTTCTGACCCTGCTGGGAGAAATTTCCCTTTCTCTTCTTTTTTTGAACAGCTCCTGGGGTTCAGCTTTGGATTTGGCCCTGCCTCTGCGTGTAGGTCTCCTGAGGGCGTCTGTTCTTTGCTCAGACAGGACGAGGTTCAAGGAACAGCTGATTTGGCGGCTCTGGCTCACTCAGACTGGGGGGAGGGAGGGGTACATAGTGCGGGGTGAGCCTGCGGTGGCAGAGGCCGGCGTGACGTTGCACCAGCCTGATGTGTACCGTGTGTTCTCCCGGGGAAGTTGTCCCTGGATCACGGGACCCTGGCTGTGGCGGGCTGCACAGGCTCCCGGGAGGGGAGGTGTGGATAGTGACCTGTGCTCGCACACAGGCTTCTTGGTGGCTGCAGCAGCAGCCTTAGCATCTCATGCCAGTCTCTGGGGTCCATGCTGATAGCCACGGCTCACGCCCGTCTATGGAGCTCCTTTAAGTTGTGCTCTTAATCCCCTCTCCTCGCGCACCAGGAGACAAAGAGGAAAGAAAAAGTCTCTTGTTTCTTCGGCAGCTCCAGACTTTTCCCCGGACTCCCTTCCAGCTAGATTTGGCACTCTAGCCTCCTTCAGGCTGTGTTCACACTGCCAACCCCAGTCCTCTCTCTGCGATCGGACCAAAGCCAGAGCCCCCACCCTCCCCGGCGGGTTAGCAGACAAGTCTCTTGGGCTGGTGAGTGCTGGTTGGCACTGATCCTCTGTGCGGGAATCTCTCCGCTTTGCCCTCTGCACCCCTGTGGCTGCACTCTCCTCTGTGGCTCCGAAGCTTCCCCCCTCCGCCACCCACAGTCTCTGCCTGCAAAGGGGCTTCCTAGTGTGTGGAAACCTTTCCTTCTTCACAGTGCCCTCCCACTGGTGCAGGTCCCGTCCCTATTCTTTTGTCTCTGTTTTTTCTTTTTTTTTTTTGCCCTACCCAGTTATGTGGGGGAGTTTCTTGCCTTTTGGGAGGTCTGAGGTCTTCTGCCAGCGTTCAGTGGGTGTTTTATAGGAGCAGTTCCACGTGTAGATGTATTTCTGATGTATCTGTGGGGAGGAAGGTGATCTCTGCATCTTACTCTTCCACCATCTTCTCAAATCCCCCCTACCATACTGTTTTGATTACTATAGCTTTGTAGTATAATCTGAAGTCTGGAAGAGTTATGCCTCCATGTTTCTCAGGATTGCTTTTGCAATCCTGAGAAAAGACCTTAAATGCAGGGTGAATTCTTACAAGGAGCACAGAAATCAAGACAGACCTACCAGCTCTATAATATACACACAAGAATAATTTCATTTTAAATAATAGTGGCAACTGACTTGATGTTTTCACCATTTGAGGCTTTTGAGCAAAGGAGCCAAGGAGGACATTTAAGTATGAATAACAATCTGCAATATTGTAAATGGGCCACAAGAATTCTACTGTTTTGAAGTTTAAATTGTAATTTACATCTTAATGATTTTGACCTCAGGCAGGTTTACCGCCTTGATTGGTGCCTGCTTAGTACTATGAGCCTGATCATTTGGAGTAATTTTCTGAGAAGTGTGTTTATACATGTACAATTATAAAATGAATGTTTCTTTGCTAAGGTTGTTATAGTTATTATAAAGCTAGGACTTGCCCGTATTTGCAATGTTGAAGAGTTTTATTTCTGTCTTTGCCTAGTGTTTCCAATGTCTGAAGTGGATAGTTCTTGTTCATTTAAGAGCTCATGTGATCTGACTTCAGAATTCAAGGATAGCCACAGGAGTTTGTGTTTTATATTGACTTTTCACAAAATCTGCATTTTTCTGATGAAGAGAATGTATTGAGATCCTTGAGCTTCTCTACATGAGAGAAATGGTTATTTATTCACTGTATACAAGAAGAAGAATCCAATACTCTACAGTGTTACTTATCTCCAGATTGCAGAGTCAAGTAATAACTACCATCTGTAGAATTTTACCACTTTAATGATGAATGAACAGCACAATATTCTGTGTTTCAAAAATATTGTAGGGCTTCCCTGGTGGTGCAGTTGTTGAGAATCTGCCTGCCAATGCAGGGGACACGGGTTCAAGCCCTGGTCTGGGAAGATCCCACATGCTGCGGAGCAACTGGTCCCGTGAGCCACAATTACTGAGCCTGCGCGTCTGGAGCCTGTGCTCCGCAACAAGAAAGGCCGCGATAATGAGAGGCCCGCGCACCGCGATGAAGAGCGGCCCCCACTTGCCGCAACTAGAGAAAGCCCTCGCACAGAAACGAAGACCCAACACAGCCATAAATAAATAAATAAATAAATAAATAATTAAAAAAATATATATATTGTAAAGCTATGTCTTCAAGGTCAAAACCATGGTTGAAAAGTGAAAGCAAATTTCTTTTAAACATATCAAATTAACTCATTTTCAGTGAATTGATGACATATTTTGTCCTCATATAGGCACTAACTCACCCATTTTATTTTTATAAGAAATAAAACTAAAATGTTCAATGACTTTTCTTGAATTCTAATCACCACTAACATTCTGAACAAGATGCAGGCTGGCCTCTCAGGCATGGTGACACAATCATTCACATCATCTTTGTGTCTGTCTTCCTCATTTTTAAGCTTTCTTTGTGTAATTCCTTCTCAATAAACTATTCCAACATAGTAGGTAAGTTCTCATTTGAAGTAGAAGTCTACAACAGCTAAAAGCAAACAAAATATTGCTTGTAGGAATTTCAGGAAATTCAGCAATGAAGTGCTGTAAATAGATTAATTCCTCAAATCATCTTCAATAAGCCACTATCTTTACATTGACAATTAACATCGTTGTTTAAACAATATAATGATGGATCAATTTTCCCAATATTTGCAAAATTAGTATCTGGATGTTTTATGTCATGTACAGTTCCATAAAGTCAGAACTCAATGCTTTAGGGTGGCAAATAAATTCAAACCATTTCTCAAGGAAATAGAGGTCCAAATATCCAAATCAAATAGAAACTTTTGCAGTTAATTTTATAGATATTTTTAAAAAATCTAAAACATTATAATTTATCTTTCTTCATTTCTTTAAGCACAAATTCCTGAACCCTGGGTGTATCCTACCTGTCTCTGCCCCTCCTCAAGATCTAGTCCTAACTTATTTTTCCACCAGTCACCTAGTATTTGGCAACATAAATTGTGATCCAGTCTGATACTTTTCCCCTGTGCCCCTGCCACTGTTCTTTCTATATTTCTTTACTTATGTATATCTTATCCCCCCTTCAAAATCCAGCTCAAGCCTCCCCTTCTCTGTAAACATCTTCTTAATTTTCTTAGCTCTTCTTTACTCCAGGTGTGATCTGTGGATAAACAAACCAACATCGCTAGGGAGCTTGTTAGAAATGCAGAACCCTGGGCTCCCTCCCAGACCTTCTGAATCAGAATCTGCTTTTTCACAAGATCCCCAGGTTTTTGTATGTAAATGAACATTTAAGACCTCTTCTTCAGCCCATAGTGATCTCTCATTTATTTCACATTTCCACAGTAGTTCTTGTCTACATTTTTACCAGATTAAACTAATTAGTTTTTCATGGGTGTGTCTTGTCTCTTCACTTAGGATACAAGCTTCCTAAAGGCAGCCACCAGGTCTTATCCCTCTTAATAAACCTGATGGAACTTAATGCTTTATTTCCCATGCTGTGTTTTCATTCCGTGTTTCAACTTGCAGGTACTTCTAGTGCATGATGTTGTTTTCCCTTCAGATGAGAGGAATGCAAATTCTACTGCTTAGCTTGGTACCTAGCACATAGTGAGGAGCCAAATAAATATTTGCTGGATGTTTAAATTGCTGAAATTAATTTTGATGAGATGAACCTGGTCTTCAATTTTGATTCAGTTGTGCTTCTTCCCAGTCATGTTCTTGGGAGAACAGTGCATAATGAGAATATTAACACAGTCTTCAGCCTATAAGGCTTCTGGGGACATTTACTTGAATTCTAATTGGGCTATTAAAACATTACTAATCATGTTCCTAGAATAGCTCTTTAATCTTCAGGGTCATTGAGCCTAACAGCAATCTTTCACCCTTCTCTGCAAATTAGTATACTGAGATTTGTTCAACTGCTAATTCTGTCTCACTATAATATGGTGGTTAAACATATGGGCGTTGGCATCAGATTGCCAGGGTTTTCCTCTGGGCCCACCACTTCCTACTTATGTGACCTTGGGTGCATTACTTTACATCTCTGTGCATCAGTTTCTGTGTCTAAGTGGTGAGGATAATAATATTCTTTACATCATAGGGTTGATGTAAAGATTAAATTAGGTAATACATTTTAGATGCCCAGCAGAGTGCTTGATGCATATTAAGTCCTAAAGAAGTAGCAGAACCTATTATTAAGAAAACACACGGCCAGGAACTCTGCATTCCTGAAATGCTATTCTAGAGTTTCAATCATTTATATGTAGGTAGCATGGGAGCGCTTTAGATAGGTTTCTATTCTGTCCTCTTTTCCTGACTCAGTATTTAATTTATGTTTGCTGGCTGGGGTGGCTTCAGGTGCTACATAACTCTGATACATGCTGTAAGGATACGTGTTTCTATTCATGTTTTCATTGTCCATTCCCTAGGTACAGGTACAATATTAAAACCGAATGCTGACTCATCCCAGAAAAGACAGAAGACTCCTTTCCCAGTTCAGGTGTAACTGACTCAGTCAATTCAAATGACCTTCCAATAAAGGGTTGAGTAAGCAGATGGGAATTGGGTTATGTCCAGAATGCTTAAGACCTTGATCGTTGCCATACCACTAAATAAAACAAATACGGAAGATGAGATTCTTTTTAAATGATGTAAATGATACCTAAATAATGTCATAATAGTAAATAATGAGGCTTTATAATTGGGCATAATATAAATGATGCATTCCCGGGCAGTGAGCATGTGCATTACAGCTTGGCAAGTTAAATATTTTCTAAAATCCTTGTTGGAGATTTACAAAAATCATGCCTTTTCATCTACAGAAGAGCAATTTTTAGAATGCTGTTGATTATGTAACAATGTTGCTGTCTAAAAACATAAAATATTTGCATATTCAATTAATCAAACAGTACAGTTGATTCTTTATCATACTGTATTCAAAGCTGGAAACACTGGGGCTTCTCACCCTTAAGCAGCAGCCTTGGGGTTTTGCAAGCTTAGGGTAAGTTTAATTAAAGTCAAGGGAGAAAACCAATTAAGCACTGAGAAGTGCTGGCATCTCTCATGCACTCTAAAGACAAAAATACCATTTAGAATAAGATGATGCTGTAATCTCAGTATAAATGCCATTGTCTACTTCAGCAATTCTGGTGGCCCAGGTGTTCTGAGCACTTTGAAGAGCAGCTAGCTTATGAGCTTTCAATTCATAACTACATTGAATAATTTCCACTCACTTTAAATCTCCTCTGATAGGAAGTGCTTAGAAGGGAGACTGCATAAGTACAAAGAGTGACCATACTTTAAGTCCTCGAATACACCTATATTAAAGTGTGTCTTCAAAGAGCATTTAGATTCAAATCCTATTTGAGTAGGTTTGGAAAGCAGAGGGTTAACATTTTCCATCACTGCTACATGCAAAAGTGATACACGTAAATGGATAAAGGTATCCAGCTTAATGCAATGAAATTCGTGTCATATTTATATTTTAGTGACTTTTGATGCAGTGTCATTACAGTTCCCCATCACTATTGTGCAGTACCGCCCACTGGGAAAATGGTAGAGCAGAATAATGTGCTGCTATACAGCTTGCCAATCAATCATGAAACCATAGAAAGAAGCAATACAAGCATTACTTCAAGTGTAGTCCTGGGAAGCTGTGAGGGATGGGAGGGACGAAGCAGTCAATGGCAACCAAATAATGGAAGCTGATTAAATGTGAATTACTGGGATTTATTTTTTTTATCTTCATTTCTCTTCCTTGCAAGTATTAATTACAATGTAGAACATGAATATGGAGAGTACATTACAGAAAGTCAGGGCTATTGCTCTAATTTGTGACAAGCAAATCAGCTATCTGGGGAATGTAGTACAACAGTGTGGAACCCTCTGCACTTTGGTGTGACCTCTGATGGAGCCTCCAAGCTAGTGAGGTCAGTTGATTTCACCCCTGAGAAGTTTTGCAGATGTTCCTTTAGTGGTATCTAGCAGATCTTTCTGCAGACTGCTTAGGAAAAAATACATATAAATGCCTTACAATCAAGCAGCATTATTTTAATAGCCATTTTTAAGCTCTTAGGTTAATATGTTATAAACCTTAGCAGTGGAGAAAATTTTCTATAGTTACTGTTTAGTACAAATAGAAGTTGCCCCATGTTTGGAAATTGTTAACAAATCCCACTGAGGATTTTAACTAATCCTATAGCATTGTGGTGATATCTAAAAACGATGCTGCAAGCGACCGAATATCACAACTCAAATATGCTTGCAAGGCTAGCTGATAACACATTTCCAGTTTCTGAAAAAGAAGGCTTTAAAATTATTAATAATTTCTAGGTCAGGCAATGTGGTGTAGAGGAAAACACAGTAGATGTGGGTCAGGACCTCTAGACTCTATTCTGTCTCCAATTTTGATGTATAGATTGGACAGGTCCTTCAAGTCTCTGTGCCTCAGTTTTCTATCTGTATACATCAGAGGGATGGGCAAAACAATTTCTGAACTCCATTTCAGTTCTAAGTATTCAGAAATTCCCTTTATCAAAGCTAGCTTCTCATGAGGCTGCAACTGCGATGTTAACAAAATGCCTGAAAAGTGACCATCAAATTTTCAGAGAGAGGCCGGGAATGGAACAATTAAAATTAGTTCTATTCTGTTTAAATTGCAGTGGGAAAAACAAATTTCAAGTTTGCCATTATCCTACTATTTGTTTGTAAACATGATACATCTTGATAGTTAGCCTAATGACTCAGGAAGCACTTCCTGTGTAGCTTTCTACAAGTGACTACCACCCACATCCAATGTGTCACCAAGTCCCAATGATCCTCCAATTCCCTTGACTATTTTGCTGTTGCCTTTCCCACCCACATACCTCAGAGACTGAAAGCTGAGTGAAATTCTTAATTGCTATCAGCAAAATGCGCATGTATAGGAATAAGCATGTTTTTGACTATCAATTCTAAACCCAAGTAATCTGGGTTTGGGTTGTAGAACAGAGAGTGAATATCAGTTGGCAGCGGCCAACAGAATCACTCAGGACTGGCTGATGTACTAGACAAGAGTGGTGACTACAGTAAATTGACACAGGTTCAGGTTTGGTCAGTTGTAGATTTTTGACAGAACCTTGCCAATACATAATGTTTTCATATGACTTCCATTCATAGCAAGACAGTTAAGAAGAAATTTAGAATGCTAACTCTACACTGCTTTCTGCAAATACATAGAAAATTTATATCGCATCATAAATCACAAAAATTCAGAGTTTAACATAATACAAAAACCTACATCACCAGAATGCATTTGATTTTAATAATTTCCTTATACAAAGGAAAGCAAACATAAAAATGAACACATGCAAGAAGTCAAGAAAGAGACTTACAGCTTCAAAGCACGGTATGGCAGCAAGTGCATATGTTCTTTGTGTATAAGTCTAAAGGACCAGTGCTGCCATTCCAAGCCTTGCAATTTAGGACATTTGCTCTGGGCTTGGCTCTATCATAGGCTATATAAGACCTCAAAAAGTCATTTAGCTTGTCAATTCTTAGGTTTACAGACCTCATTCACTTAGCCATTGTGAAGAAATGACTGTGTATCTTTGTTTAAAATTTAGTATGTGCCATTGAGTTTTTACTTAAATCTTTAGAAGAGAAAAGACAAAAAAATAGGCAAGGGAGTTGGCACCTATACGAAGTATCTGGAAATGAGTCAGGTCAAAAATAAAATGCTAGGAGTTTGCCAGGTGACTAAATGAATTACCTTTAGTATTTGAGGCAAAATAAACATCAATGAGAAAAGAAGACGGGATGCAGACAAGTGAATGGATTCAGTTGCCATCTCCCAAAATTCAAATGAAGCTGTCCATAGAAGTTGCTCAGTACCTAGAGTCATGAAATGTGCTTTCCAAGATTTTTTTTTGTTCTTAGCATAAGAGAACGAGCAAAGGTTTTTCTATATTCTGATTAAGAGAAAGGAAACAGTATATTTCAAAGAAACCTTTTGGAGAAAGACAGTTTCTTCTCTCTAAAAAAGTGAGGTGGGGGATGAGGGTGGGGGAGATATAGTAGGACTAGACCCAAAGTGTTGCTTCAAAACAAATAGGTGTGCAAATGAACTCAATTAGTGTAGTCTCTATGATAAACTGTAAGAGAAATAGGAAATATCGATGCTTCTCAAACTTTAAAGCAGCTGGGAGTGAACAAAGAAGAACGAAGATGCATCCAAACCCAAGAGGAATAAAGTTGATGCCTGGAATCATCATACATAAGAGAAAATTAAATTTTGGTTTAAAATACAGACTTTTTGAACTTCTAATCACAATTCTTCTGAAAGATATAAGAAAACAAAAGCTCAAAAATAAAGTTTCCACTGCCATCAAAAATTAATTTATTGTAAAAGCTAGTGGCAGAATCTGGTACCAAATCTAGCTTTAGTCAAAATTCATTAATTCAACAAATATTTTTCGGGCACATTTTGTGTGCCAGACATTCTTATAGGCACTTGAGAGTATGGCAGTGAATAAAACAGACAATGATGCCTGCTCTCAGGGGAGAAGATAATAGACAATAAGTAATATGAAAACTATATAGTATGTTAGAAGGTGATAATCACACTGGAGGAAAAAATAAGAGTGTGGTAAGAAGTATAGGTAGTGTAGGTTGTGATTGGAGTTATAAATAAGGTAATTTGGGTAAGCTTCATTGAAAAAGTGACATTTGATCAGAGACTTGAAGGGTATGAGGTTGCAAGTATGTGGATATCTAAGGGACAGCATCACATTACCAAGGCCTTAAGGAAGAAATATCCCTGGTGGATTTGATGAACAGAAGGACATCAATGTAACTGGAGCAGAATGAGTGAGGGGAAGAGTGGCAGGAGATGAGATCAGAGAGATAAAAAGGAAAGAGTTCACATAGGAACTTGTAGGCCATCATGAAGACTTTGATTTTTACACTAAGCAAAATGGAGAGCCATTAGAAGGTTTTGAACACAGGAGTAACTTGATATGGCTTCTGAAATGATCACTTTAGCTTCTATGTAAGAATAGACTGTGGTAATAAAAACAGTAGACATGGAGAGGCCAATTAGAACAATATTTCAGTTATTCAGAGGTGGTGATTATATTCAGAGGTAAGAGGTGATGATGGGTTGGATCAGGGAAGCAAGAATTGAGACAGTAAGAAGTAGTCAGATTTTGATATAATGTGAAGGTAGACCGAGATGAGAGACTGGATGTAAGGTACAAGAGAAAAAGAGAAGTCAAGGATGACTATGATTTGGGGCCTAAGCCACTAGAAGAATTAGAGTTTCCATTTTCCAAGATAGAGAAGACTGCAGGACTCTCTGCTAAGGTTTGCAAAGGAAAGTAAGAAATTTCATTTTGGACATATTAGGTTTTGGAATGCTTATTAGATATCAAGTGGAGGTGTGAGTAAGCAGTTGTATAGAAATTAGTACAGAAATCTGGAGAAAGGACTGATGGAAGTACAACTTTGGAAGTTAGCAGCACATAGATGGCATTAAATCCATGAGAAGAGAGGAGACCACCTAATGAGTGAGTATAAATAAAGAAGAAAAAAGTACAGTGCCAAGCCCTAGGGCATTCAAACATTTGGAGGTTGGGGAGAAGAGGAGGAACTAGCAACAGATACTGAGAAGGGGCACACAGTGAGGTAGGAGGAAAATCAGTAGAGTGTGGTACCCTGAAATCCAAGTGCAGAAAATATATTAAGTGTGTCAGATGATGCTAGTTGGGGTTTCTCAGCCTTAGCACTATTGACATTTGGGGCCAGATAATTCTTTGGTGGTGGTGGTGGGGGAGAGGGGGTCCTTTGCATTGTAGGAAATTTAACAGAATCCCTGGACTCTACTTATTAGATGCCAGTTTGGTCCACCATCCTCTGGACACCACCCCTACAATCCCTTGAATTGTAACAACAAAAATGTCTCCAGACATTTGGCACCTGGTGTGCAAAATCACCTCTGTTTGAGAACTGCTGTGTTAGATCAAGTAAACTGAGGACTGGGAATAGACCGCTGAAATTAACGACATGGAGGTCATTGATGACCTTCAGCACTTTCAGAGGAGTAGCAGGGGGTGAAAGCTGAAATACAGTGGGTTTAAGAGAGAATTGGAAGAGAGGAATTTGAAACAGTAATGTATAAACAACTCTTCAAAGAATTTTACTGAAAAGGGAACAAATAAATGGAGCATAATTTAGTGGAGAGATCAGGATTAAAGTTTTTTCCTTAAGATGGGAGAAATAATCACATGATTGTATGATGATGGAAGGATCTCAGAGAGAGGAAAAAATAAAAGAAGTGGAAGAGGATTGTTGGATGGATCCCCTTGTATAGTGGAGAGGACATGGGATTTGGTGCACAAGATGGGGGAGAGACTTTAGATGATAACATGGATATTTCATCTGTAGTAGCAAGTGGGAAGGCAAGGAATATGGTTGTAGATACTGGTAGGAGGGTTGTTATAGTGTGGGTGGGAACTGTGGGAATACTTTTCTGATTGCTTCAATTTTCTCAGTGATGAAGAAGCAGAGTCATCAGCTCTCATGAGGATGAGTAGTGAAGTGTCAGGAGTTTGAGAATAAGTATGATATATTCATCTAAGAGAAGGGGACAATTAAATAAAGTTAGGAAGTTTATTATGATTGATAGGCATCACTGTGTACTTGAGATTCATGGTCATGAATTTAAAGTGAGCTAGTTAGTGTGAGTGGGTATTTTTCTTTAGCCAGGTTCAGCTGCAAAGGTATAGACACAGAGTAGGCAGAGAGCTGGTGTATTAGTCAGCTCAGGCTACCATAACAAAAAAAATAACAAAAAAGAGGGTGAGAAAAGGCAGGGAATAGTACCCTATATTATATGCAAGTCAATGATTATATTAATTGATCATGGATTTAAGATGGGTAGAGGGAGAGAGGAATTCAAGGGAGTGAAGAATGGAAAATATAGAGTAGGATGAATGGATTGGAAGTCTCAGTTCAAAGATTGTTGGAGTTAAAGTATTTTAGGTTATAAAATTAAAAAAAATAGGAGGTGGTCGTTGAAGAATAGGAAGTTGAAATTGAGATTTGGGGGGCAAGGCAGTTATTGTCAATGACAAGTTCTGAATTATGATCTTGCAGTGGATGCTTTAATGTGTTGCTACAAACCTCCTTTCAGAACAAGGACACTCATTTTCCCAGCTTCTGGGAGTGTTGTCTGCTGAGAGTTCAAACATTTGAGTCCTTTCCTGGGCACTGCCCTCCACTGAAGGCAGCTGCCTTGGCCAAGGTTATGCCCCTACATGGGGGCAGCCCATTCAGTGAATGGTCAGTTTAAAGCTCTGAGGGGGCATCTCAGCTCCAGAGCTCCCTGTAAGTTCAAATGAAGCCTTCATTACTACTAATCTGCAACTGACCTTTCTCTGCACAATCTTGCTTCTTTCATTGCCTCATAGGTGTTGTTTCAGAGAGCAGCCCTGGATAAATTTCCTGCACTCAAATATCCATCTCAGAGTGTGTTTCATGGAGAGGCTGACATTGCATCTCAGGTGCTAGGCATGCTCTGAAAAAGTAGACTTTAAAATGGGATATGGTATCTGGATCACTCATCAGCTGACTGGAAATAAGAATGCTGCCACTGGTGGGAGGTGGTGTATGGATAGCCTTTGGCATGTTATAGCAAAATAATTGTTAAAATTCTCAGGGTGCAGGGGAATGCATTGGCAGTGGCAATAGCTCAGGAGTTTGGGAGGAATGATAAGGACAGTGGACAATGGACGGTTGTGGCTGAGTGTGACAGATGCATGGGGAAAACAATGAAAGGCTGAGGGTGATTAATCACCAATTTAAGGTGAAGTGTGAAAGTCAGAGGGCCTTGGAAGCATTTAAAGAGACTTTTACTTTCTATAGCCAGAGGATAAGACCCAGGACTTAATTATAATGACAGTGCAGGTCCAGGTAAGGGTCATGTTCCCATCTCTGGCATGTTTATTACAGAAAGGAGGAGCCCCTAGTTGAGAAGGAGAGGAGGCCTGAGATGTGGGATGGGGACATCTGGTAGACACCCTTGACTTCTACAACATGGATGGACATTGAAAACATGATGGTAAGTGAAAGAAGTCACAAAGACCATATATGGTCTCTATTCATGGCAGGGGGACAGGAGGATGGCTAAAGGGCACAGTGTTTCTTTTTGATTGATGAAGATATTCTAAAATAGACTGTGGTGATTGTGGCACATATCTGTCAATATACTAAAAAACATTGTATTGTGCACTTTAAATGGGTAAATTGTATGGTATGTGAATTGTACCTCAATAAAGCTGTTTTTGAGACATCTTGAATTCTGATTCCCCTGAATTCTCTGGACTTGTAGAAGTGATCTGCTCCTCCCTCTTAAAGGCAGTGTTCTCACCTTGCTTGATAATAATGCAGAGTCTTTTTTTTTTTTTTTGGCCGCACCATGCGGCTTGTGGGATCTTAATTCCTCGACCAGGGATCGAACCCAGGCCCACAGCAGTGAAAGCCCACATCTCAACCACTGGACCACCAGGGAATTCCTGCAGAGGCCTTTATTGCAAGAAAAAGAAAGGCCCTTTATGGTCTTCCCTTAACTCTCCTCCTAGTCATCAAACCAATATTTAGAGTTATGTCACATCTAAGCTGGATGTGGAAGTGTGGAGCATGGGAAGGGAGGAAAAGACCAAGGCAAAGTCTGAAGAACCTAACCAACAGGTGCTGGGATCTGATACAGTATGTATGGGACTGTATCCCGAGGATGCTGGATCAAGGGAGGTTGTGCAAATATCTCAGTTCTCAGTTAGAGAAGTGAGAATTTATCGATATTGACACATTCTCTTCTAATACAATTTAAACACCCTGGCAAGGATCCTGGATGATGGGGCTAATGTGCTGCTAGGATGGCACTTGGGATTTTGGATAAAGTGATGGTCCAAGGTAAATGAAGTAAAAATTTCAGAACTGCCATGGAAGATGATGGAAAAAGAGATCAAAATGCTTAGTGAAGTGGCCATGCTAGAGAGGATTGATTCTGAATGACCAGAAAATGCACCAGCTGTCTATGTTCCTCCAGTAAGGTCTGGAGGATACACCATGGATCAAAGTAATGAGGAATGTGTTGGTGAAACAGGCACCATGAGAACTGAGAAGTACAGTGGTTGCCATTCCCTGTAGGCAAGGACTGATAATAAGAGTTAGTCATTGAACTGAGTCCCCTGAAAATAATAGTAGATCAAGGGATCCTGAAATAATAGAGGTCAGGTTGTTGTCTTAACCAGAGACAAGGTGTGCACAATTATTATAACAAGAGGCAGGGTTGGAGTGGTAGCCATCGGGCCTTACCCACGGTGTCCTACAGAGATGGTTAAGGAGCATAGTACTCCCCAGCAGTTGACTCTCCTTTTCTTTGTCTTGGGTTGGGTTCCCTGGAAGCAGAGCCCGAGGCCAGAATTCTTGTACAAGAGCTTCATTGAGGGAAGACTCTCTGGAGGGGTCTATAGGGAAGTGAGGGAACCAAGCCAGTGCAGAGGAAGTTGCTGAGAAAAAATTATAGCTTCCAATAGATATTTGTCAAGCCCTCACCCTGTGCTTGCCCTGCCCAACCAGTGCCTGATTCACCTACATGCTACTCACATGACCGACCTTCCTACATATTGCCCCAGGTCCCAGCTAGTGATTGTTCTTATCAAAGGGGCAGTGAGCAGCGTGCCCCTCTACTGGTTTCCCTGGTAACTAATGAGCCCACCTGACATCAATTACCCTGTAACTGGTAATCTCCCCTTCCTACTAACACCCCCGCCCCCCAGCCCCAGGAGCAAAGATTGCCTCTCTGTCCTGCCCACCATCCACTGCACAGGGTGGGGTGTCACTCCAGGACCTTGCTTCAGACGTGTAAGCTCCCCCATCCATTAAACCATTGATGTCTCTGTTGCTGACTCTGGGCTCTTTCTTCAGTCTTGAAGCTGGGCAATCACAGGTCTTGTAGGCCTATGAGGTGCAACCCTACACACACATTGGTGGGGGAGATTTTGTGAAGGTCAAGAAGATAGGAAAGTGAGAACTCCATCCAAACAAGTCCTACACATGCAGGTACCTCCAGCATCACTTCAAACCCTCTCAGCCTCACCTCTATTGCAGCCCCAATCAGAGCAGCCAGTTCACATGGAAACAGGTGCTCTCAGTTCCTCACAGGTGTAGCCTGATGGTACCTCAATTTGGGCCGGCACCTTGAGTCTTGGTCTTCCTACCCCAGAGCTTCTCTGAGGCTGAAGTGTGAAACACCCATTGAAACCTATTCACATTCAAGCTTGTAACACCCAGTTGTGTGGGGGAATTAGAGCCCCCTGTAGGCCAACTTTTGACTCATAAGGGATAAATGTTTATCCCTTTCTTTCCCTAGGTAGATGATTCTGAGGTGCATTTCAGAAGGCTCCTCAGAAGTCCTCTTCAAGATCAATCATTCACCCTGTAATGATGGGAAACTGTCAAATTTTCAAAAAATTTTCCAACATGAAAAATGTAAGGTAGTTGGTACTTTATTCAAACAGTTGCAACAGACAGACAAATTAATTTGGGGGATGATAAGGGTTTTACAGGGAAAGGAGACAAAAACAGCAGAGTGCAGTTGCACGATTGGTGGCCTGATTTGGTCAGGCAGATGTTGCAATCTTGTCGAAAGAAGTTGTTTTTCTTTGTGATGTGGCCCATTTCAGGCCATGAAGTCCTGGTCTCAGTATTCCTCAAAAGGAGGAATTTAGAGGGAGTGAGTGAGTCTGTTGGTCCCAGAGAGGAAAGGAGTCCATGAATGTTCAGATCAGATAATTTCAGTTCTCCAAATCACCTTATATAAGGCTCTCCCTCCTTCCTTTTTCCCTCTCTCTGTCCCTTGCTCCTGGCCTCTGAGATTCAACTACCTCCATCAGCCTTTGTCTCTATCTCAGCCTCTGCTTTTAGGGAAAACCTGTGCTAAGACAAGGGATGAGAGTAATCCATTCTTACTTTATTTAAAGGGCCTAGATACATCACTGTTATATCCCACATCAGACTTCCAGCATGCCCAACCAAGGCAGTTACATTTTAACTCCCCTATTTATTGAACAAACAATTCTAATTAATCAATTCACCATCAGGGTTAAAATACAGCATAATTTGATGATTTGATGTACTGTATTGCAAGAGAAACTGTCATTCATGAAACTACTTCCTACCTATAGCATGAGTTCTGTTTTAACATGGTAGATATTTTTCTTTCATTTTCTCCTGCTTTTATAGAGGTTGTATGGATGAATTCAATTTTGTAAATCCTTCCAGCTTCTCAGCTGAAAAGAGCAAGATGTAAATATTTGTATTATTATTTTAATGGATTCAAGAAAAAAAACAATCAAAACAAACAAACCAATCCTCTCAAATACCACCAGCTAAGGCTATTTAACAGCAAGAAGGTATCTGTTGCCTTCTGGTTGCTGAAACATATATTTCACTTCTTTCTTAATTACTTATTTGGTTGGTTGGTTGATTGATGTGGAGGACAGGATGTAGAGGACATTGAAAGAAATTCTACAGCATTAATTAAAATAATATCCCTTTACAAATATCTTGATGATAAAGATTAATTGACTTTTTCACTTTATCAACTGAGAGTTTTCATGACTTCAATCAAATTGCATCAGAATAACATCCCATTTGGCAGTCCTGAAAACAAGCACAGGGTAAGTGCTCAACAAATGTCTGTTAGAAGAATAAAGATGAGATGGATGAGGGGAATAGGTTTAGGGCTTCACTTACATGTAGAAAAGAGTATTGTTTCCAGCTTGCTTACTGTTCCTGATCCTAAGTATGAATAAAAGCTGGTGATGGTAATGGTTGAAACAGCAGCACAATTAGCAAATATCCTTAGACAATATCTACAGGTGTTGAAAGCTTTTTCGATGACAAAAAAGTGCCATTTGTGTAATTTTCAATTTTCACTTGATTTTTATTTTTACCCTTTAAGAACCTTTTAAACTATTGCTAATTATTTAAGAAATGAGACACGGCTTGTGATTGTTTCTATAGCATTGGCAATATTAATTTTCCTGCCAGAAAAACTGTCTAAATATCTTTTGTGAAATAAATGGTGTTTACTTATTAATCAAGTGGATTTTTTTTCTTTTATTGGTTCATTTGATTTTTTTTTTTCAATTAAAATGGTGATTTTGCTAGCAGAGTATAGGTTTGTGAGGCAGGCCCATAGAAGCTGTTTTTTTAGTTCCTTTCACTGTGTAGTGCAGTACATTGCCACCAGGATCACACAGACCTGGGTTCCAAACCCGATTCTGCCTCTTCCTGGTGAATGATTTTGACCAAATGACCTCTCAAGGCCTCAGTTTTCTCATCCATAAAGTGGCTATCACATTGACCTTCTCTTCGAATTGCAAAGGTGAAGCACTAACCACAATATCTGGCCTGTGGCTTAAAATGTGATAGCTATTTTGATTAACGAACAATTCAGCCCTATGCTTTTTCAATGGAAATGTAATTTTACAACCATTTCGTTACATTTTCTATACTTCACAGTAGAATAAGTTATGCTGTTATCTTTTTTTTTGCCATGTAAAAATGTATTTCTTATTAACAGTTTCTTTTTATTAAGACAGTCCATATGACCCAGGAGCTAGATGTTAAAGGGAAGATACTAATTAATTGTTACATTATTTTATCACAGTAGCAAAATTTTCCCCCAGTTTTATTGAGATATAATTGACATATAACACTGTGTAAATTTAAGGTTTACAGCACGATTTGACTTACATATATCGTGAAATGATTACCATAATAAGTTTAATTAACATCGATCATCTTATACAGATTTAAAAAAAAGAAAAAAAATAACATTTTTTTCTTGTGATGAGAACTCAGGGTTTACTCTTAACAACTTTCATATATAGCATACAATATGTTGTTATTTTGAAATAAAGTTAAAGTATTAGTTTATATCATTTTAACAACAATTATGGAGCATTTACAGTGAGCCAGGCACCCTAGGGCTACAGCATGGAAATTACAAACTACAAAAGTGATACATACACACAGACAATATATGTATATCCCTCTCTATATTTATATGTATATATAATATATATAGTTAGTATTTTGTAGCATATCTTTCTAGTCTTTTCTATTTTGTAAATATTCAATGTTTATTGTTTTAGTTGGGAGTATACCATGCATATTCTTTTGTAAACTGTTATTTTCATGTGCAACATATAGTAAATAGTTCCCTTTGATCTAAAATACTCTTCTACAACATGATTTTTAAATACTACCTACTAGAACAGTGTAACACATATCATAATCTATTTTACCAATCCCCGATGGTATTTGTATTGCTCTTAAAACTTCACTTTTATAAATAACATGGTGACAGATGTTGACACCATCACATCCCATTTCATTTTCAGCAGATTAGTTCACAGAGGAAATAGCAGCCATCAGAAGGGGATGTCCTTATCATCTCATCACCAACTTTATGACTTACTTGCAGCCCCACACATTATTTCCTTCTTTCCTAAGTCTTGTAGAATCTGTTTCCTTTTGCATTTTCAGAGAACACTTCTTTGATTATTTCTTCTTTCTCCTGTATATGAATTTTCTTCCCTTTCTCTAGGTCAACATTTCATCATACTTACATGTTTGCCATCTTAAAAAACAAAAACAAATAGGAAAAATCTCCTTCACTAACCTCATGTCTATCCCCAGCTACTCTCTCTTCTCTCTCCAATTTCTCAGCCAAATTTTTAAGAAAATATGTTACAGTTGTCTTTACTCAAAACAGAAACTTGGGAAGTGTTTTTCTATTTTCGTTTTGAACACCTCTCTCTTTCTCAAACTCATATCTAATCAATCAGAAATTACTACCCATTTTACCTTATAAATAAACTCGAGTCCATTTACTTCTTTTCATTTCTACTATTTTAGTTCATACCATTACTCTCTCTTGCATGGACCACTGCAGACTTGGATTCTAACAGTTCTCCCTGAATCTATGGTTCCTCTCTTTCAAAGGTTTTTTACTAACAGAAGCCAGAACAACCTTTTTAATGGCAAATCTGATCATGTCAACTCTGTCCCCTCCCCACAAGACAGATGCCTACAATTAAACCCCTTAAATGGCTTCTCACTGCTTTTCAGATAAAAAACAAATCCTTAGCTGCATGAGCTGCATGATCCCACCTCTTTTACCCTCATTTCTTACCATGCTCCCCCTTATTTTCTATACCTAGACACACTTACCTTCTTTTAATTCCATAGATATGCCATGTTTCTTCCTGTCCCAGATCTTTGCAAATACCCTCTCCTTCACCCAAAATACTAATCATCACAGTATCCTCACTCTGCTATGCCTAGTTGATTTACACATATCCATTACGTTTTAGTTCATGTCATTTCCACAGAGAAAACTTCCAGGTCGCAGCCCCTCTATTTCACGTATACTCATACATAACTCTTTCCCTTGTCAGAGCAGCAACCTAGTATTTATTTACATGACTCTTTTATTAATATCTATCTCCCTCACTAGATTGCAATCTCCATGAGAATGAGGATAATGTTCTTGCTTACCATTGCATCTGCAACATCTAACAGTACCAGACTAAGAGCAGGTGCTCAATAAATATATCTGTTGACTAAAAGGACAAATGGATGCCAACCAGGATTATACCCCCATAACTGAAACTGCTCTTCTTAAAGATGTTAATAACCTTGTTACTAAATCTGATAGATGTTTTAAAATTCTTATTTCACTTGGTTGCTCAGCAGCATATGAGAATTTTTTTTTAACCAGTGCTCCCTGAGAAATTTTCTCCCTTTTTTTTCCAAAACAATGATTGTCTTGGACTGCTATGTTTATTCATTTTTCATGGCCTTTACCTAGTTCCTCTTTCTCTGCTCATTACTTAAGCATTCATGGTCTACAGGATTCTTTTCTTCATCCTTTTCACTACTAATTTATATTCTTTCAATGGATGATATCATCTGCTCTCGTTGCTGCAATTAACATGTATGTTCTGATGACTCTCAAATCTACATCTCCAACCCAGATATCTTCCCTGACCATTGGACCTGCATATCCAATGGCCTACTATACAAATTTACGTGGCTGTTTTATAAGCACCTTAAATAGAACATGTCTAAAATTGATTGTTTTGCTTTCCACACTCAATTTCCCATCTCAACAAATGACACTGTTATCCACCTAGCTTATTAAGTTAGAATCCTGGTAGTCATATATGACTTCTTCCAACACATCAAGTCAATATCCATGCCCTAATGAATCTATCTGTTGAATTCCATATTGACCCTCATTCAGGCCACCAAGATTCTTGCCCAGATTATTGAACAAGCATCTTAAACTGTTCTCCCTGACTCCGGTTTTACACTCTTTAATTCATTCTTCTATTTTTTTTGGTAACTAGAATCATTTAACCCTACTTTTTATCATGCTACTCCCTTATTTGAAAGATTTCTTCATTGGTCTTAAGATAAAGCCATAGCTCCTTTGTAGAATTTATAAAGTCTTTCCTATTTCTTGAGCTGTATCTCTTGCCTTAATCTACTGGCATTTGATTTTCCAGCCATGCTAAGCCTCCTTTCCATGCATTCTCGTACCTCAAGGCATTCATGCATGATCTTCTCTTCCTCTCCCTGCAGTACCCTCAAACAACTCTTCACCCAGCTAAATCCTACTCATTGTTCATATCTCAACTTCAAATCACTTCTTCTAGAGAACTTTCCCTGATCCACACTGCCATCAAAGTCTAGGTTATGTACTGCTCTTCTGCGCTCCCATGACTTGCTCTTTTTCTCCTGTATTGCTACTTATTATATTTAACTGTAATTATATCTATTTACTCATTTTTTTTCCATTATATTGTAAGCTCTGTGATGACAGGAATTATGACTCTTAATAACATTTACATCCCCGGCTCCCTAGCACAGTCCCAAGCACAATTCAGATACATAATGTATATTGACCAACTGAATGAATTTTCCCAATGTAATATGTTTTATGACTATGTTTCAGAATAGTGAAGGAAATTAGGATTATAGTGATACATTTTACACATATTCTTATCTTTTGTTATTAACACATCTATTTTTTAGATAACAAGAGTTAAGGGCCAGGTTTGCACAGGTTCTATTATAGAATTATATTCATGTAGGAAGTTAAATGCTTTGTGATCTTTCACAAGAGACTTATATTTTGGGGACATTAATTCCCTCATCTGAAAAACTAAGGTCATTTAAATGGGTAAACTCTAACGTTCCATTCCATCTATGATTATATGAAATCACAGGTATGTTGATACTACCCAAAAACAGTTAAAACTACAAAAACAGCAACACTGAGTATTTCATAATCGTGTAATAAAGTTTTTTGGTAGGGAGGGGGAGGGGTTTGATTATTCTGGTAAGCTAAGAGTGCTCTATTTAAAAGTTCTCCTAGTAGTCTAACTTGACCGTATACAGAATGGCAAAAGAAGCCTAGTCAGGTGATACTGTAAGTCAGAGTTCTGCAGCATAAACCACAGGTGCTGAGAAGCAACTTTACTGAAGAGAATGTAGGAGGACACAAATTTAGCAGCCGTAGAACTAAATAATGCAAAGATAGCTAAATTGGAGAATGATGAATGATGTCAAGGTGGTAAAATCAAGAGACCAGGTATTGCTACACAGCTGTGGCTCCTGGTTAAAAATGGCTGACTGCTTCCAGAAGCCATTGAGGCATAGGAAGTATAAAACTTCCCTCACTGAGGCAATGTATCAGCTGCCCAAACCTCCTCCTCATCAGTCGAGCTTGTTGGCCTTTGACTCCACACAACATTGTTATCAATGATACTTCAGAAACATCTGTTCTCGAGCTGTCCATTACTGCAGTGGCAGACAGCAAATCTAATAGCACCAAAAAGGAATGACAGGAGACACTTTAACGTGCAGTAGGGGTGGGAAACAACACAATAACCACCATCAGAGAATGCCAAATCTGTCAGCATTTCAATGCCTAGCTAAGTTACTAGCACACAATTGGAAAAATTCTTCTGTATTCATGATGTCATTGACAAATAAGTCAATGAATGACTTAAATTATTGCCCTACACAAAGTATATGATGTTGCCTATAAGTCAAAATAAGATTAAGTTGAATATGATGGTGAGTCACTTGCAGTGCAATTTAATACTTTTTATTTGTACAGGATACTTAGAGTGCAGATTTAGATCTAGTGCTATTTTAGCCCAATATTAATTTCCTCATTCACTCATTTGTTCACTCATTCACTGTTTCATTTATTCAACAAATATTTGAGTTCCCACTCTTCTAGGTGCTGAGGATGTACCAATGAATAAAACAGATCAAAATCCTTACCTTCTAACACACCATTGTAAAGCAATTATACTCCAATAAAGATGTTAAAAAAAATCCTTACCTTCATGGGGCTTATATTCTAGTGATAACAGAAAAAGAAAATCAAATAAATAATATATATAATGATAAGTGTTTTGAAGAGAGGTAAAAGCAGAGAATGGGAGTTGGAATGGAGGAGAGAAGTCTACAGTTTTAAATAGGGAGACAGAGAAACTTCTCTAATAAATTGACAGGACTAGACAAGAGGTGAGATAAGAAAGAGAGGTTTGTGGGGGAAGAACTTCTGAGGCAGGGGGAATGGTAATGCAAAGGTCCTGAGGCAGGAGTGAGCCTCCTGGTTAGAAGGAAAACAGGGAGTCCAGTATGGCTGAGTTAGAATGAGATAGGGAAAATGAAACAGGATTCCATCCTAACTGTCATAAAACTAATTTTCTTCTCTACCTTGAGATCTTCCTAGCTGAAAATGGCCTGTAAAAGATAACATTCTCTTTTCCATATGCTTTTTGGCAAAGGCAAGTGTGTTCCAGGAAGCTGTTAGGGATGAACTTTACTGAAGAAGAGAGTTACTGTGTGCAGATGCAAGTTAAATTTACCATTAGTGAGACGATGTGTGAGCAAATTTCTTAAGTTTGGAGAGATTACATCAGTGAATGTAGAGTTGTCCCAGTTTCTTTTTTTTTTTTTTTTTTCCTTTCTCCCTGCTTCTGATGGAGATTTGAAAGAATCAATCTGGAAATGTGGGGAATTGATCTTAGCAGGAGGCTGGCATAGTAGGCCTCTCATAGAAAGAATTCTTTAGGGTGGCAACCTTTTTTGAGAAAAGGAGCTGTGTTTTGGCTCCCCAAAATCAAGAGACTTCTGGAGCAGACCCTATGTGTAGGGAATGGGGGAGTGGGAAATGAAGGGAGTAAAAGCAGGATGTGGTGAAACATGTTGACGTGGGGGCGGGCAATGTGGAAGGAGGATGATGTTTCTATGGTGATCCATAGACTGCAAACATTCATACCTTCCCTTCCTCAAATTTATGTATGTATTGTATGTATGTATATATGTATTTTCCCTCTAATTTTATTGAGATACAACTGACATACAGCACTATATAAGTTCAAGGTGTACAGCAAAATGATTTGACTCACATACATCATGAAATGACTACTACAATTAATTTAGTGAACATGCATCATCTCATATATATACAGAATAAAAGATATTTTTTCCTTGTGATGAGCAATCTTAGGATTTACTCTCTTAACAACTTTCATATATAGCATACATCAGTGTTAATGTTATTTATCATGTTGCATATTATGTCTCTGATACTTGTTTATCTAACAACTGGAAGTTTGTACCTTTTGACTGCCTTCATCCAATTCCCCCTCCCGCCACCCCTCACCTCTGGTAACCACGTATCTTCCTCAAATTGCTTAACGATTGTGGGAACCCAAAAGTCAGTGTTAAGCTCTGTGTTCATTCGTTTCTTCTTCTATATTTCTCCAAATTTTTATAGGCAGATAAAAATAACATGGCTAATCTTCATAATAATATTTACCTATTCTTTCTTTTTTCTTATTAGAAAAATGTATACCGAATGGACCTTCTAACAGAGTATATAAAAGAGTGATCCCAAAGAAGAAGAACAACAACTAAAAAGGTCAGCCATTTAAACTTATGTGGACAAAATTTATATTCTGTTCAAGCACTTTAAGGTTAAGATTTTTCTACTCAATGTTCACTTTTCATTTTGAAAATTGCTCTTAGAAACAAGAACCATTTGGGAAACCAAAGTTGATTTTACCTCCTACTAAATGATATTCCCAGCCTTCTAGAATCTCTGCAACCCTCTGCCCCCACCCTCTTCAGCTTCTCTTAATGCTCCTTCTTGGAAATGGAAAAACATAACATCAAGTGTTCATTTTTCTGAAAATATATCTTCCTCATTTTAACTTCAAATCGTTTTTTGAAGGTCTGGAGGATGCTGCATCAGCAATCAAAAAATCAAGAGTGTTAGAAAAACATTTTGTGAAGTACAGGACCAAGTAAAGTGAACACTCAGCAGGCACATTCCTGCCTTTCTGTGTCACAGTTTGCCAGCGTGTTGTGCACAAGTATGATCCATGTGACTCCTCCACAGTCTGTGTGTGTTTGAAGCAGTACTGCTGGCATTCAGAGATGGGTTGTGCTACCTATTTTAGGCATAGGAAAGAACTAAGACATTTGCCTTTGAAAATACATGGGAAAAGCTATGTACTCTAGTCAACACCTGTGGCTATTATTTCAACTTCATTAGTTTCAACTCTTCATTAGTTTCAAAAATATGCATCCTTGATGGGATATTTCTAGCCCCTCTTATTCATTGTCTTCATAGGATATGAATGTTCTAGTGATTTGACTGTGAGCAAAGGTATTTTTAGAATTGGTGGTCGTATCAATATTTTTATTCAAACAGCTGTTAAAGAGACAAACCAGAAAAGAAAAATTATAGGTAAGTCAGCAGTAGCTAAGGAGATATGGAAACATTTACTCTACAGCTCTTTCATTTTTAGCCTGCTAATTTTCAGGTGACTGTTTCTTATATATGACATTAATTCAAAAATTTTGGCTTGCCAAGAATGTTGTGAGCATATTCTTGTGAGAAGTAACTGGTAAAAACAGATGAAAAACAATTGACTGGAGATGGAGACACAGTGACGTAATACTTGTAAAATGGGGACAAAACTACTTAATTGAATAATTTAATTGGAAATTATATACGTTTTAACACAGGGCATTGTGAAAAGTTACAGTAAAGGTCAGACTCATATTTACAACTCTCTTCAGCATTTCCTCTTGTATATTTCACAAACCACTCAAATTCAGCATGGACAAAGCTGAACAAATCATCACCTTCCTCAAACTTTGTCCTCATTCAGCACTTTATATATCCAATTATTCAAGCAAGAAACCTGGCAGTCACCCTTGACTCCTCTCTTTTCTCTCATACCCCACAACTAATTAGTCATAAAAATCCTGCTGAAATATTATACAAAGAGTAATAGAATGGTTGCCAGGGAATAAGGAGAGGTGGAGGTGGGAAAGAATCACGGGAGTGCATGGGACTATATAAAAGGGCCACATGAGGGATCCTTGTAGTGATGGAAATGTTCTGTATCTTGATTGTACCAACATCAATATCCTAGTGGTAATGTTGTATTACAATTTTGCAACATGTTACCACTGAGGCAAATTGGGTGAAGTACACATCGAATTTTTCTGTATTATTTCTTATAATTGCATGTGAATATACGATTATCTCAAAATAAAAAGTTTAACTAAAAAAAAGTCCTGTCAATTTTTACACCTAAAACATCTCTCAAATCTTTCAAATATGGCTGCTTTTCTCATTCTCACTGCCACATCTTGGTCCTAGTTACCATGATTCCTTACCTAAACTGTGGAAATACTCATCTAACTTAGTTATCTCTAATCACAATAATCTTTAAAAACTGCCTTGGGGCTTCCCTGGTGGCACAGTGGTTAAGAATCCGCCTGCCAATGCAGGGGACACGGGTTCGAGCCCTGGTCCGGGAAGATCCCACATGCTGCGGAGCAACTAAGCCCGTGCACCACAACTACTGAGCCTGCACTCTAGAGCCCATGGGCCACAACTACTGAGCCCATGTGCCGCAATTGCTGAAGCCCACGCACCTAGAGCCCGTGCTCCACAACAAGAGAAGCCACAGCAATGAGAAGCCCACTCACTGCAACGAAAACTAGCCCCTGCTCACTGCAACTAGAGAAAACCCGCGTGCAGCAACGAAGACCCAACGCAGCCAAAGTATATAAATAAATAAATAAGTAAATAAATTTATTAAAAACAAAAAAACTGCCTTTGGATTCTGACATTCTCTTTCTTAGAAATATGTAATTGCTTCCCATTGCTGTTAGGATGAAGATTAAAACCTTTCATATGGCCCTTATGCGCTCGTTTCATACCACTTTTCATCCACTCTGAACTGGACCCACATAGACTTTCAGTTCCTGCAATGAACTCTGTTCCTCCCCATCTCAGGACCTTCCCCCATGCTCTTCCCTCCGCTTGGAATTTTCTTTCTCTTTCTCCCCTTCTCAGATCCCAGTCTAGGGCAGATGCCCCTGTGATGCACTCTCTAAACATCTCTAGAGTATTGGTCAAAATTGTAATTAAATAGTTAATTTTGGAAGTAGTTTTAACTGTCTTTTCCACAAGAGTACAGGATGTCTCCTACATACAAACAAGTTCTGTTCCGAGAGTGCATTCGTAAGTCCAATTTAAGTCCAACAAAGTTAGCCTAGGTACCCAACTAACACAATCAGCTATATAGTACTGTACTGTAATAGGTTTATAATACTTTTCACACAAATAATACATAAAAAAACAAACACAAAAAATAAAGAAACCATTTTTAATCTTACAGTACAGTACCTTGAAAAGTACAGTAGTACAGTACAACAGCTGGCCTACAGGTGTTGGCAGCGAGTGAACAGGCAAGAAGTGTTACTGACTGGAGGAGGGAGGGGAGGTGGGGGATGATAGAGCTGAAGGATCATCAGCAATAGGAGACGGAGGGCAAGTTGCAATTTCACTCACACCTGACACTCATGGACACAAGTTCGCATCTTTGAAAGTTCACAGCTTGAAGGTTCGAATGTAGGGGACTCACTGCATAAGTTCCAGGAAGGCCAGTACCATTTGTTTGTTTTTCACCATCATATTCCCAAGTGCTGATCAAACACCATGTACATAGCAAATTTCTTAATATATATTTTTATTGAATGAATGTTGAGTGCTTTACAGTGAGATGGCATCATTTAACTTACCTCAGATACTGTATTTTGACAAGGCCCATATTTTTTTTTTTTTTTACTGCAATGTCTCAATAGTCAATCAGATATAGGTGACCAAAAGAATATAACCAAAGTGTATCCATTTGAAAAACACAGGTATATCTATTTTCTAGATAATTTTCAAGGTTCTACCTTCATGTATTTTGAAGACATGACAGATATGGTAACTAAATCAGGGGACAATTTTTTAATTTTCCCTTCCCCTCAAGATACAGGAGACACATAGGAAAGTGCAGAAAAAAGGCATGAAAGGCAGTTGTTTCCATGGCCACCCGTTAAAAGTATGTTTTTTTTTTTTTTTGTCCTTAGATCATATTTAGTATATACTGAATCACATACATTGGTGCTACTATGTGAATTTCCTGTGATTTCCACTGAAACTCCATGTAGCATCAGCACATCATTGTAGGGCAACACTTTTTTTTTTTTTTAATAATTTTCTTTGAGGAGAAGTTTTTTTTTTTTTCTTTTTAATTTTATTTATTTATTTATTTATGGCTGTTTTGGGTCTTCGTTTCTGTGCGAGGGCTTTCTCTAGTTGTGGCAAGTGGGGGCCACTCTTCATCGCGGTGCGCGGGCCTCTCACTATCGCGGCCTCTCTTGTTGCGGAGCACAGGCTCCAGACGCGCAGGCTCAGTAATTGTGGCTCACGGGCCCAGCTGCTCCGCGGCATGTGGGATCTTCCCAGACCAGGGCTCGAACCTGCGTCCCCTGCATTGGCAGGCGGATTCTTAACCACTGCGCCACCAGGGAAGCCCGGGCCACACTTTTAATGCATTTTTAAGTTGTATGATTTAGACCGTGGACATAAATGTGAAATTTGCATTTGCTGGTCTTTTCACCTCTCATGTCAGAGCCCTATTTTCTTTTGTCATTCCCATAGACAATTTCCATCAATGTAGCATTCCTATGCTATAGTTCTATCTATATATTAACATACTAACTGATTTTTAAGGAGAAACTTCCTTCAACAGAATTTGCTTTTCAAATAGAACTCTTTTGGATGCAAAGGCTTCAAAATTTAAAGAAATAAAATTGTAGGGATGAATGACTGCCATTAAAGTTGATATTTTTGAGCTGTGGACTTTGATAAAACTTACTAATTCTCTAAAAATAACAAGAAGTGAAGTAGAAAGTAATATGCCAGAAATATTTGATGCTGGAGCCTCAAAGCAACTCATGGAAGGCAATATTTTATCTGGCTTTTATATATTATGCATATCCATTTCCTTAAACTTTTTTTTCTTTTTAAGTCTTCAAATATATTTTAAATGTAGTATTCATTTTTAATACTAATTGTTGATATTTATATTATACCAAAATGTATATTTGTTTAGACAAATCTAAATACATTTGTTCAGTGTTCATTATCAGTTCTTACTATAACATTTTATCAAGATTTATTGTTTCCTTTCTTCATAAAAAATAGAACAGCTTCAGTTACCTTTCAGGAGGAATACTTAGAGAATATACATCTCAAGTCTTTGCATATCTGAAAATATCTTTGTGGATATGATAAAGAGCCAATAATTAGAAGTCTAGAAATAAACACACAGTCATCAATTTGGGAATTTCAATAGATGGGATGGTTTTAGCTTTTAAAGGGTTAAAGAGATTAAAATAATAAATTTCAAGTTACACTAAGGAATTCACTAATAAATAGTTACACACAGCCACTGGTGCTCACATTTCTTTAGCCAAAGCAAGTCATATATGCCCATCCTTAACTTCACGGAAGGTGGGCAAATGATATCCTACCATAAGCCCAGAAAGAGAGGGAAACATAACTATTTGCAAACAAATAATCACCATGTATGAGAGAGAGTGAGATAGAAAGATAAATAGATAGATAGATAGATAGAGATCTTATTAAAAAACTATATATATATATACGTATATATATATACATATATATATACATATATATATATATGAGATGTATTGCTAGGTTTATATATATATATGTAAGAGATGCATTGCTAGGTTTATCCTAGTGAAACATTCAAATAAGTGACCCCATAAACTTCTAGAGGGGAAGAGTTTACTTTCAAAAGAATAAAATCAGCTTCTATACACACTTCTCTACAATACGAAATATTATAAAACAATAGAGCAACATCCATCAGAATTAAGAGAAATAATTACTTAAATATTTTCATTGGATTAATCTGTAACATTTTGTTTTGCACTTTGTCCCACATTTCCTGTTTTTCTTTTTTCCTCCTCATTTCCTTCTTTTAGATTTATTTTTTCTCCTTCCACTTTTTCCTCATCACCATCTTGAAATACATATTTCTATTTTATTATTTCAGTGTTTATCCTAGAGTTTTTATAAAACCTAGTATTTTGAGATAATTGTAAGAAATAATACAAAGATTGTAAGAAATAATAGAAAGATATTCCATGTTCACTTACTTACCCATTTCCCCGCAATGGTGGTGTCTTGAAGAACTATGATACAATATCAAGACCAAGATTCTGACAATGATACAGTCAAGGTGTAGAGCAGTTCATCACCGCAAGGATTCCTCCTGTTGTCCTTTTATAGCCACACCCACCTCCTTTCCCACTTGCCTCCATCCATGACAACCACCTACCTGTTATCTATGTCTATAACCTTATCATTTCAAAAATGTTATATACATGGAATTACAGTGTGTGACCTTTAAGGATTGACTTTTTATACTCAGCATAATTCCCTGGAGATTCATCCAAGTATGAATGTATGAATTTCTTCATATTACTGAGTAGAATTCCATGGCATAAATATACCACAGTTTGGTCATTAATCTGTTGAAGGACATCTGGGTTTTTTCCAGTTTTTAATTGTTAGGAATAAGGCTATGATCAAAATTTGTGTACAGGTTTTTTTGTGTTAACCTAAATTTATACTTATCTAGGATTAATGAATAAGGGGTACACTTGCTGAGTTGTATGGTAGTTGCATGTTTAGTTTCATAAGAAATAGCTGAACTGTTTTCCACAGTGCTTGCACTATTTTATATTCCCAGTGTAGTTTCTTCATGTTCTAGCCATCTTTAAGTGTTATCATTATCATTATTAAGTATATCATTATTATTTTACCCATTCTTACAAGTGTGTAATGATATATATATTGTGACTTTAATTTCCCTTTCCTTAATGGCTAAAGATATTGAGCAATTTTTTTTTATTAATAGACTATTTTTGTAGAGCAGTTTTAGATTCACAGCAAAATTGAGTGAAAGGATACAGGGACTTCCCATATATCCCTGCCTCTACACATACATAGCCCGCTCCACATTCAACATCCCCCATCAGAGTGGTACATTTATTACAATTGATGGATCTACATTGTATGGATTTTGACAAATGTATAATGATATGTATTCACCATTACAGTATCACACAGAGTAGTTTCATTGCCCTAAAAATCATTTGTGTTCCACCTATTTATCCCTTCCCTTCCTCCAGTCCTTGGAAACCACTGATCTTTTTACTGTCTCCATAGCTTTGACTTTTCCAGAATGTCATAGAGTTGGAATCATAGAGTATATAGCCTTTTCAGATTAGCTTCTTTCACTAAGTAATACACACTTAAGTTTGCCCCATGTCTTTTCATGGCTTCATAGCTCATTTCTTTTTAATGCTAAATAATATTCATTGTCTGGATGTACCACAGTTCATTTATCCATTCACTTACTGAGGGACATTGTGCTTGCTTCCAAGTATTGGCAATTAATAATAAAGCTGCTATAAACATCAGTGTGTTTTTTTTTTTTTAACATCTTTATTGGAGTATAATTGCTTAACAATGGTGTGTTAGTTTCTGCTTTATAACAAAGTGAATCAGTTATACATATACATATGTTCCCATATCTCTTCCCTCTTGAATCTCCCTCCTTCCCACCTTACCTATCCCACCCCTCTAGGTGGTCACAAAGCACCGAGCTGATCTCCCTGTGCTATGCGGTTGCTTCCCACTAGCTATCTATTTTACGTTTGGTAGTGTATATATGTCCATGCCACTCTCTCACTTCGTCCCAGCTTACCCTTCCCCCTCCCCATATCCTCAAGTCCATTCTCTAGTAGGCCTGTGTTTTTATTCCTGTCTTGCCACTAGGTTCTTCACGACCTCTTTTTTTTTTTTTTCCTTAGATTCCATATATATGTGTTAGCATACTGTATTTGTTTTTCTCTTTCTGACTTACTTCACTCTGTATGACAGACTCTAACTCCATCCACCTCACTACAAATAACTCCATTTCGTTTCTTTTTATGGCTGAGTAATATTCCATTGTATATATGTGCCACATCTTCTTTATCCATTCATCCGATGATGGACACTTAGGTTGCTTCCATGTCCTGGCTATTGTAAATAGAGCTGCAATGAACATTTTGGTACATGACGCTTTTTGAATTATGGTTTTCTCAGGGTATATGCCCAGTAGTGGGATTGCTGGGTCATTTGGTAGTTCTACTTTCAGTTTTTTCAGGAACCTCCATACTGTTCTCCATAGTGGCTGTATCAATTTACATTCCCACCAACAGTGCAAGAGGGTTCCCTTTTCTCCACACCCTCTCCAGCATTTATTGTTTCTAGATTTTTTGATGATGGCCATTCTGACCGGTATGAGATGATATCTCATTGTAGTTTTGATTTGCATTTCTCTAATGATTAATGATGTTGAGCATTCTTTCATGTGTTTGTTGGCAATCTGTATATCTTCTTTGGAGAAATGTCTATTTAGGTCTTCTGCCCATTTTTGGATTGGGTTGTTTTTTTTTTGTTATTGAGCTGCATGAGCTGCTTGTAAATTTTGGAGATTAATCCTTTGTCAGTTGCTTCATTTGCAAATATTTTCTCCCATTCTGAGGGTTGTCTTTTGGTCGTGTTTATGGTTTCCTTTGCTGTGCAAAAGCTTTTAAGTTTCATTAGGTCCCATTTGTTTATTTTTGTTTTTATTTCCATTTTTCTAGGAGGTGGGTCAAAAAGGATCTTGCTGTGATTTATGTCATAGAGTGTTCTGCCCATGTTTTCCTCTAAGAGTTTGATAGTGTCTGACCTTACATTTAGGTCTTTAATCCATTTTGAGTTTATTTTTGTGTATGGTGTTAGGGAGTGTTCTAATTTCATACTTTTACATGTACCTGTCCAGTTTTCCCAGCACCACTTATTGAAGAGGCTGTCTTTTCTCCACTGTATATTCTTGCCTCCTTTATCAAAGATAAGGTGACCATATGTGCGTGGGTTTATCTCTGGGCTTTCTATCCTGTTCCATTGATCTATATTTCTGTTTTTGTGCCAGTACCATACTGTCTTGATTACTGGAGCTTTGTAGTATAGTCTGAAGTCAGGGAGCCTGATTCTTCCAGCTCCATTTTTTGTTCTCAAGATTGCTTTGGTTATTCGGGGTCTTTTGTGTTTCCATACAAATTGTGAAATTTTTTGTTCTAGTTCTGTGAAAAATGCCAGTGGTAGTTTGATAGGGATTGCATTGAATCTGTAGATTGCTTTGGGAAGTAGAGTCATTTTCACAATGTTGATTCTTCCAATCCAAGAACATGGTATATCTCTCCATCTATTTGTATCATCTTTAATTTCTTTCATCAGTGTCTTATAATTTTCTGCATACTGTGTGTTGGTTTTGTGTGGACATAGTTTTCAACTCCTTTGAGTAAATACCAAGGAGTATGATTGTTATACTGTATGGTAAGAGTATGTTTAGTTTTATAAGAAACTGCTAAACTGTCTTCCAAAGTGGCTGTATCATTTTGAATTCCCACCAGCAATGAATGAGAGTTCCTGTTGCTGCAAATCCTCATCAGCATTTGGTGTTGTCAGTGTTCTGGATTTTGGCCATTGTTACACATGCGTAGTGGTATCTTATTGTTGTTTTAACTTACATTTCTCTTTTGACATTTGATGTGGAACATTTTTTTATATGCTTGTTTGCCATCTGTATATTCTTTTTTGGTGAAATGTCTGTTCATGTCTTTTGCCTATTTTCTAGTTGAATTGTTTAGTTTTTTATTGTTGAATTTTGAGAGTTCTTTATATAGTCTAGATAGTAGTCCTTTGTTGAAAACGTGGTTTGCAAGTATTTGCTTCCATTCTGTAACTTGTCTTTATGTATTCTTAGTGAAGTCTTTTGCAGAGCAAACATTTTTTTTTTATTTTGATGAAGTCCAATTTATTGACTTTAAAAAAATGGATTCTACTTTTGATGTCAAGTCTAAGAACTTTTAGATTCATCCTGAATCCTAGAGATTTTTCTCCTATGATTTTTCTAAAAGTTTTATAGTTTGACATTTTACATATGTTTGTGATCAATTATGTGTTCAATTTTGTATAAGATGTGAGGTTTAGTTCAAGGTTCATCTTTTTGCCTAAGGATGTCCAATTGCTCTGTCACAATTTATCAAAAAGGCCATCCTTCCTCCATTTTATTGCTTTTCACCTTTGTAAAAGTCAGGTGGGCCTATTTGTGTGGTTCTGTTTCTGGTTCTCTATTCTGATCCATTGATCTCTGTGTTTATCTTTCTGCCAACACTGAATAGTCTTGATTACTATTTATATACATATATACATTATATCAACTTTCTCTTCCTCTCCCTTTCACACTCTCTCTCTCTCTCATATATACATACACACACACACACACACACACACACACACACATATATATATATATATATATAAAGAACATGTAGTGTTGGATGAGAGATAAATATATATGTTTTATATATATATATATATATATATATATATATATATATATATATATATATATATATATATTTTGCTCTGATGTCAACTTTATTAGGTATAATATAGACATTCCTGCTTTCTTTTGATTAATTTTATATCGTATATCTTTTTTCATCCTTTTAAATTCAACCTACCTATGTCATATTTGAAGTGAGTTTCATATACAGTTGACACTTGAACAATGTGGAGGTTAGGGGTGCCTGTCTTCTATGCAGTCAAAAATCTGCATATAACTTTATAGTCTGCCCTCTGTATCTGAAATTCTGCATCCATGGATTCATCCAGCTGCAGACTGTATAGTACTATAGTATTGAAAAAAATTTGAGTATAAGTCGATCTGTGCAGTTCAAACCTGTGTTGTTCAGCGGTCAACTGTATTCATCATATTGTGGTATCATGTTTTTTTAATCCACTTTGCCAATATCTCCTTTTCCTTGGTGTATTTAGACCATTTATATTTAAGGTAATTATTGATATATTAGGGCTTAACTCTGCCATTTTATTTTTTGTTTTATGTTTGGCTCCTTTGTTTCTTTTTTCTTACCTTCCTTTGGGTTATTTGTTTATTTATTTTTTTTCCTTTGGGTTATTTGAACATTTGTTTTAAGATTCTATCTTGACTTATTAGTAGTTTTATTGAGTATATCATCTTCTTAGTTATGATGATATAATTATCATATATATTGCCTCCAAGTGGATATATAAGATCAATTCCCTACTGGGCCACATTGCCATCATGGAGTGTGGAAGTGGAGGGCTAACCTACACTATTTTGTTGCTGTAGGGTGGGTAACAGAAGCTCAGCTACCCACTAGACCTCAGTAACACCAGGTGAGGGGAGTAAGGGGAAGTAGAGTACCAACTAGCTACACTCTTCATAACTTCCAATGATTTGATGTCATATTGGGTGGAGACAACTCCCCATGGAGCCCCCTGACCCTAAGGCAATGGGAGAGCAGAATGTCACCAAGCCAATCTCCCATTATTGGACCAACTTGTTGGTGTAGGGTGGAACTGGAAACTCATATTACCATTGAGTCCTAGTGACAACTGAGGGGGGAGGCAGGTGGCATGTCAACTAGCCCTGTTTTACATCACCCCCTTCAGTCTTGTTGCTGCTGGGTAGGTGTGGTTATTCAGCTTCCCAATGGACCTCGTTGATCTCTGGGGTCGGGGGAAAGTGGAGTGCTCACTAGCACTGACTTGCGCCACTTTGTTCAGTCTCATGACTGCTGGGTAGCAGTGGAGACACAGCTCACCATTAGAGCACATGGACACTACCCCTGGCAGGTTTGGGAGCACTATATGATTCTCCTGAGAAGGAATGGAAGATCATTCCTCTGTTTGACCCACCAATACCACCTGTCAAGGTGCCAATACCACCTGTTTCCATTAACAGTATAGGAAAGATTAGCTCCCTGTTAGGCTCCACCAACACCACCCAGCAGGGGAATCGAGGCATGCTGTCTGCTCCAACAGGGCTGAAAGATGGGATGAAGATCAATTCCTCACTTGGCCCTGCTGAAACTACAGTAGGAGTGGGTGATGGGGGAGTAGTTCCTATTGGTGTTTGACTGGAGTAGGGTGGTGTGATGGACTGAATTATATCCCCTCCCCCTCCAAATTCATGTGTTGAAGCTCTGACCACCAATATGATTGTATTTGGAGATAGAGCCTTTAAGGAGGTAATTAATAATGAGGGCATAAGGATGAGGCCCTAATTGGTAGGACTGGTGTCTTTATAAGAAGAGGAAGAGAGACCAGAGATCTTTCTCCCTCTGTGCACAGAGGAAAGGCCATGTGAGGATATAGCCAGAAGGCAGCTGTCAATCCAGGAGGAGAGGCCTCATGGAAAACCAATCCTGACCTATGATCTTGGGCTTCTAGCCTCTAGACTGTGATAGAAAATAAATTTCTCTTTTTTAAACCACGCAGTCTGTAGTATTTTGTTATGGTAGGGTGTTCTATATATTTCAATTAGATCCTGTTTACTGGTTATATTATTCAGTTCTATATGCTTGCTGATTTTCTGTCTGATAGTTCTATCAGTTAGGATGCTGAAGTCCCCAACTATAATTATAGATTTGTCTTTTTTTCCTGTCAGTGCTATCAGCTTTTGTTTCATGTGTTATGGCAGCCCAGGGCAGACTTTTACAGGCAGGTACAGCCAAAATGTCTTCCAATAGTTAGGCCACCATTTCCTAGTCCTTTGGTTACATAGAGCAGGTTTTTCTTGGAGCTTTTTTTTTCCTGTGCCTGTTGGTACTTCTGGGTTGGGGGCTTCTGTAGCACGCTGTCTGGTATACATGGGGGATAATAAGGAGACCCAGAGAACTCACTACTGTATCCTTTCTCATGTCCTGAGGTCCCTAGGCAGCTTGTCTTCTTCTTTCCATCTGTCAGGGATTTCCTGTGCTTGTTTGTTGTGTTATGTCCAGTGTAATTTTAGTTATAAAAGGAAGGACCTGGAAGGAATATGACTGCTCTGTCTTGGTGGTAGCTATAGTATGTTTCACTAATGTTATCAAAATCTAAAATTAATAAGTATATTTATCCTTCTCCCAAACATTGCAAGGACATCGAAGACTTTAACTATGATCATTTTACTTTCAGTTCTTTATTTTATTGGTTTAAAAATATTAAACTTATAATCTCTGTCTTATAATTGAAATATCTAAACTCTTTGATGGTCTAAAGTCATTGTCATTGGTTATTGCCGACTGCCACTCAATTCATTGCTTTTGTGTGTGTGTATAGTCAGAGAAGTGTTTGTTTTATTTACGCAAAAATGTTAACAATGTTCATCTCTGAGTGATGAAATTATGGATAATTTTATACTACATTTTTATACATTTTATTATTTTCCAAATTTCCTACTATAAGTATAGATTACTTTTATAGTCATATAAAACCATAAATCTTTTTCTTTTGAAGCTAACATTTCTCATTAGAAAGCTAAGCTTATTGAATATGCCAGATATCCACTCAATTAAGTGAAAATGATTTTAATTAAACAAATCATTAACTTGGAGAATAAATCTGTATATGAAAGTACGATTGATTAATTTGCTAATTTTTTATCCTGTTGTGGTCATTACCCTGGGCTTTCCTTGGTGAGGTTGTCTATAATGAGCCAACATGCAAATATTTTCTCTCCCATAATTGTGGTTAAATCGGGACAACTAAAGTCAATAAAGTAAATGTTTAATTTAAAATGTATTTGAAAGAAGAGCCCCAGTCTGGCTGGAATTGTTAGTTTTGTGTCAGATGGTGAAGAGACCTGTAAACAGAAATGCTGGAGAGGTTTGAGGGAAGAACACAGGATATTAGTGGGAAGATGATAAGAATCTTTATGGTAGTTACTGGTAGAAATGTTAGAAACACTGCTGTGGAACAATATAGCCAGACAGAAAAGTACCATATCTTTAGAAATCCTCAAGGAATGAGCTTTTTCTGCCTCCTTTAATATTATCTTTTGGAGTTGAACACCCTAATTAGGCCTTATCACATTTCTGTAGGGTGAGTATGGATTTGGTGTAAGTCATATCCACAAAGCCTTCCGCATTAGTTGGCCAGTCAACAGGATGTGAACCTGAGGCAGCTTCTTTGATCTTTGCTTTTCTGCCTACTGCTAGTGAGCCCTTAGGCTGGCATGCTTAGTGGTCAGCTCTCTTGCTTTTTCCCCATCTTTCTATGGCACGATATTGAATCTCAAATGTTTCTATTTTTTTTTAATTTTGGGGGGCTCTGTTAAAAGGTAGATGGTGCCATTCCATTTCTTTCTTTTTCTCCTCATACTATCATATCATTGAAATCTTTTTTAACATTTAAAATGAATTTAGGATTGCATCAAAGTAGCTAGACAGGGCAAAATAATCTGTGAATACATATAAAGTTCTTTACAGGGACTGACATTTAGTAGATATTCAACACATATTCCCATCTGTCTCGATTAAACTTCTAGAGAGAAGAAATGTCCTCTACGTTATTTAATTTACTTTTTAATTCAACAAATGTTTTAATTCAACAAATATTGTATTCTCTGCATAGTTTATATTCTGTTCATTATTTTTTTCTGCTATTTTTATGATTAGCAGACTAGACGTGTCATTACCCATAATGTAGAAATATGATGATAGTGCACATATATCCATTGTGCATAAAATGAAGCAGTGCAGTATAGGACAATAAATGCTTGTCTTTGAAGACCTATGTGATTATCCGGCCTGCTCCACTTTATAGTTGAATGACCATAAATCAATCATTTATTCCCTTTGAATCTCAGCTCATGTACAATAATGGAGTCAATGTTACAGACATTGACTGTCTAATAGAATTGTTACACATAGCAATTTACAAAACATTTAAAAAATATGTGCCAAGATTTTAAAGTGCTATACAAATGTGTTGTGTATCTAAATATATTAGCTACTCACTTAATTTTAAAGGTTTCATTTTATGCTGAGGTCAAAGTTCTTTGAAAATGTTCCACACAATATTTATAGTGTACAATAAGTGTAAATGATTACTTTTTTTTATAGGTGAGGAACTTTAGTCAGAGAAATTAGGCAGGAGGATAAACTGAGAATAGAATTTCAGTCTCATTCTCAATCTGATATTTTTATGTGGTAGGCCATATCTTCCTCTTCACCTGTTTCTGAAAACTAAAATTAATGAAAATGTCTTAATGAATAATGAAATGAAAATAACAAGTTATGGAATGTTCAGCTGTAGAGTTTGTGAAACTGTATAGTAACCTCACTGATAGGCAAACACATCTTGTCCAAGAGTGTACATTTCAGTTCAGAGTTCATAAATGAGAAAGCTTAATTTAAAATGTGGTCAAATATATAGTACAGTACAGAATCTTGTCCCCTTCTCAGATAATAGGGTACAGATTATATGAAATTAAGAGTTCTTTCCTATTTTAAATTCAATCACCAAGCAATTTATAGAAGCTTAGTTTAATCTGGAAGTATCAAAAACCTAATACAGTTGAATTACCTATTAAACAATTTAAGACATCTGTTATCATAAATGATATTAAAGCAATGAAGAGGTCAAAAAAATCATTTGGTAGTTGTTTCTTTGAGACCAAAGCCACATACCACAAAGCTGATCAGTAAAGGAACAACAAAGAGGATGTCTGTGCTTTGTAGATGTTCTGACCACAGTATTCTCTTTTAGATTTAATCTCATTGGCAAAACACAATACAGTAGCTGCTTTAGTTACAATGAATTTTGGTTATGTCACTTCGAATCACACTCTAATTGTCACAGAAAATGAAGACAATGAAAAAAAAAAGCCTGTGTTCATTTCAAATATATTCATGAGCCATAGACCCAGGGCATTGTTTTCCTGATCATATCCCCAAAGACGTCAGTCAAGCCTTTTCAAATCCAGCCATCTCTTTTGTCAATAAGCCTGCTTAAGAGATGAGATGATTTTGATTCAAATTCAGTATCAAAATATCAAGCCCAACATAATAATCTCAAACATTACCTCTGCATTACCTCTAACTCAATATGCAGAAAACACTTACCCTCTGACATTTCAGAGTAATACATCAGCACCATCTGTCCCTGGGCTCTGCTTCTTCTTTCCTCCTTACACTCTGTTCAAGGGCATTCATCATGTTCCTTCCATTAGTGCACACCATAAAGATGTGTTGTTTTGACACCTGTATGTCAGCCAAAGTTACACTGCAGGGATGCCAAAATACCTTATCATATTGTCATGAATGCCATCCCCTTTTTTCCCCATTGAAAAGCTCTTTGGCTGTCTGGAGAAAAATGGCTGCACATAAACTTACCATTATTGGTTGCATTTTGTTTGAGAAGAACCCAATGTCAACTACATTACAGCTTGATCTTAGAGTGATTTCAAGCATCAATAGTGAGCGTGAGAATGGAGAAATATAATCCTGTCTTCAAATATGACAATGCCCCAAATTGTAATTAATTTGACAGCTTCTGAATATAGGGTTTATATACTGCAGATTAGTTTTGTTCCTTGCAGAAAAAAAGTGTATTATAGTACACAGATTTAACAATTGTGACTCCACTAATCCTAAATGACCTTGAAAATTGTTGCTATGTGGTGATTAATATTTTATAATCATATTCAATAACTCTGCTTTAGAGGAGAGAGTTAACATAGCATGCAGCCTATGTTTCTCTAGTCACCATTCCATCTTCTATAACACTTCAGAGGTGAGACAAACTTTATTCCTCAGAGAAAATGCTTCCTCCCAGGATGTGATGCAATTGAAGAGTAAGTAAATGGGGCTAAAAGTAGTGATATACATGGTTTTCAGGATTCCCTTACAATACTTCTAGATAGGAAGATTTGGGATGGTTTTATGGAAGGAGCAGAGACAAATGGTTAGGAATCTTCACTTGTTATCCCATATTTAATTCTCCCAAAAGTTCTGTTTTATGGGAAGAAACAGTCTCAGAGAAGATGAGCAATTGAGTAACTTTTCTGAGCCACATATTCCCCATCTGGATAAAGATTATATACCTCTAAGACATCTAATAGTTATGGCAGTCTGTGATTCTTACTTATTCCCACCTCACCCCCTTTCAGGATCTGCCACACCTCAGATTCCAGAATACTACAGAGGATGTTGTTGTTGTGTGTGTGTAGGGGTGGTGGGTGTGCTGGGAAGGGGCGGGGTATATGAGACCCATGAATCTTGCTTTTTGTCTTCTTCTAACTTTGATGCTTTGGCTCATGCCTTGCACCTCAGTATCCCCAATCACTGGATTTACTGCCTGGAATGCAAGTTCCCTAGTGTCTAGGTCTCCTGCCAGTGGACTTGTTGCCTTGTAAGTGCTTCTAAAATACCTAAACAAGAATTTTTTCAATGTCATGTCTGCCTGAATTCCCATTACTTAGTTATCCTCTGCTTTCCATGCTGGCCTGATTTCAGATTTCAAATCTTCCTTTAGATTTATAATCCAGTGCTCTGAACCATGTGTTTGAAGTAAACAAACCCTAATATTACTGAGTTGTCTGGATTTTTTTCATCTTTCAGTTTTACCTCAACTTTTCCCAGTTTTGCCTCCCTTAACTGCAGTCTGATTCCCAACTTTGACAAAGTTAATGGTCAAAGTGCACATTTTTTCTGATCTTAATATTGATTGGTGCATGTATGAGTGTGTTGTTAAAGGGGGGAAAAAAACCCACTCTTCCTAATGTCCACCCTTCTTTATCTTCTTTATTACATTATCCTAAAAGATCTGGTTTTTAGGAATGATTCTGTTTGGGTTGTTGGAACTATAGAGACTTATGAACCACTTCTGCAATGCTTAGTAGATTGTCTCATTAGAAACACAAAAGACCAGGTAAGGTAAAAGAGAAGAAAATGTACCATGCCAATATTTTTTAAAAACCACAATTAGAAAACCAAATATTTTACTTTTTCTGAATATATTTGTAAGACATTCTGAAGGCTAAAACAGAGTTATCATTAGGTTAGAATTTTTCTTGATTAGGTTATAAGTGGAACACTATAGAAGGATGAATGAGTTCACATTACAAGTCATTTTACTTTTGCAATTTGGATGTAAAATATAGAGTTTACATTTAAATTGTAAAATTAAAAGTGTGTCAGGCAACTTAGAGAAGTATATGGCACTTATATTGCAAGTCCCTTAATATGACCATTTAGTTTATATGACCACCTGTAGTGCCTATTCAATGTGAGGGTAAGTTTTAATTGAGGTATGACAAAAAATGTTTTTGGAAGAAAATGAATTACAGGGACAAAAATATGTTTAATCAAAATAACATCAATGGATTCCACCTAGGAACATTATCTTTACTTGTGATTATATTATTCTGGAAAATAAATGATAAAATTGAGAATTGTGACCAAAATTACAAAACACAAGATGTTTTAAGAATAAATGCATTCTTTTCCTTTAGGGGTTTACACAACCATTTTGTCTCATTATGCCTTATTGGTGTAAACCCCTGAAGCAAAACTGCATGTATCATTAAAAATGGCCACCAGAAATCCCTGGCCGACCAACATCCTCCTTGCAATTTCTGCATCACCCTTATTTAACTAACGGTGACAGTGGCATTTATCTTTTCCTAGCCTAGGAATGCAAGCACTGTTATCTACAATGTTTTCATTTAAACTATTATAAAAAGCATATCTTTGTCATATTTAATATCTTTTGTGCTACCAACAAGAAAGACTATTTTCCTTTAGATCAAAGAGTCTTTATAATAATCTTCTATAAAAACAAAAAAGCAAAATCAATTCTGTGATGTGAGAACATATTTTTTTTCCATTATACTCCAACTCTAAAAACTGATCAAAATTATAGCAAAGAAACCATTTTTCCAGGTTTGAGTTGATATTTTAGAAAAGTCACACACACACACACACACACACACACACACACACACACACACGTCTCCTAACTTGATTTTAAAATGAGGTTGAGTCTCCCAATATACACTATGTGGGTTTAGGCAATTGCCCATATCAAATTTGTGAAATGTATTGATTTTTAATGAAAATATATTGTAAGGGTGGGAGTACCATAATATTTCAACTATCTTGCCTATAACCAAATAAAGTGAAGTGTGTTTGTTTTTAAAAGTACTCTTAGCTTATCAGTGCTGTTGTCAAAAAGAAGGCATAGTCTCAGGCAGAATACAGGTGTCGACATTTTTGGATTTCATTTTCTCTAAATAGGCTTCTTTTTGAATAAGATTGCATTCAAAGGCTGTCTTTCAAGACAGTTCTATTTCTCTTTGAAGTGAGAATTTTCTGTTCCTACGTTTGCATTTTTAAAAGTATTTTAGAAGGAAAAGATGTCATCTCCAATCAGTGACGCAACACTTACTAACCTGCAAATTTAAAGGCAACCACGGTACTCTATAATTAATATACTTCAAACTTTCCTTCAACTACTCTTCAGAGTGACATTCTGATAAACAAATCCTTTGAAAACTCACAGCCAAGAGTAAGAGTAGAATACTTATTTGGATCTTGTGAACAGAATTAGAGAAAAGGAAAAACACTTTTATCACGTTTCTGAAAATAACTGATCAGATAGGCCTGATTTTTTCTTCATAAGTAGAAAAGGCCTGGGATTCCTAATATCCATTCCATTTCACAGCTCTGGCACCATGCTTATATTTAAGTTTCTCTGGTCAAATGTTTTCAAAATGGCAGTAGCAAATAATTCTGCTTTTGTTTTGTTGTTTGTTTTTTGGCGAGTCTTCCTGAAAAATCTGTTTCTACATACATATGTTTCAAGAGAAAATTAAGGGCATTTTAAGGGCTTTGCAGGGAAATATAGAAAAAAATGTTAGTAGAGATGACAAGTCTATTAACATTACCACCTTTCTTTTGATGTTTTCTTAATTTCTGCCCATTAAGGAATTTAGAATATGTCACCCCAAAATATGCCACTATAGCATGTTGATCATTTTGAATTAATAGCAGATGCAAGAACAGCACTCTGACCCTACTTTTGATTCCTGAAAGCAGGGATGAAATTCTTATATGAGAGATATCCTCTCTGTACTAGAAGGAAAGAAACATTCTTTTCTTTAAAAAAATTTGTATTAATTTGTATGAGTATAGTTCCTTTCTTATCAAGGATGAGAAACAGAGACCAAGAGGATTCTATACAAACAGACCTTGTTAAAATAAATCTTATCTTCCTTCAGCCTCTCCACATAATTTAACTACTTTTCCACAATTGCCTCTCGCAATTCAACCTACTACAAAAGCATGTAGGTTTGACATTTCTTTGGGTCTTCATTCCTTATAAGGGCCCCTGTGTCACATAAACTTAATATAAATGTATATGCTTTCCTCCTGTTGACCTGTCTTATATCAGTTTAATTCTCAGGCTCAGCCAAAAAACTCTAAGAGGGCAGGGGTAAAAATTTGCCTCCCCTATACCCATGTAAGAATGTAAAGAGAAGAAGACTAATAATTATTAATTAAATATTGTCAAAGCATGTGAGGGGAAAATATCTGTGAAAAAACAGGCTCTTTTCTATTTTTTTTCCTTTAGTTTCCCAGTCTGGTGGCTCTAGTACATCCCTGGCAATAATCAAGCCAGGGCTCCTGAAAAAATGGCTCTCTTTGGGCCTCTAAGGCAAATGTATGTAACTGCTCACCTGTTCTAACAAAACTGCTACTTGGGAAGTTTAGTTAAATCTTGAATGGATAGTGTTTATTATTTTTCCTTTTCTGCTAGCTCTTTGTGCAGCTATGTAGCCATTTACTTTCTCTTTGTGTGAGTTCATACGTTTATAAAATCTGATACCTTCCTCTCAGATGTCTTAACAAGTGGAATGCTTGTGAAATGCTTGGAAAGTTGTGAAAGCTACTTCCTATTTAGAACACGTAATAATCAGCATCTTTCTGCTTTGAGAAATTAAAATACTTAGTCAAGATTTTAGTAAGAAAAATCATCTTAGATTGTAGTACTATCACCCGAAGTAAGGGTCAGCAAACTATGGCCCAGAGGCCAAATCTTCCCTGAAACCAGTTCTTGTAAATAAAGTTTTATTGGAACACAGTCACACTCATTTGTTTATATACTATCTATTGCTGCTTTCACACTGCAACAACAGAGTTGAGTAGTTGAAATAGACTGTAGGTTCTGTAAAGTCTAAAATATTTAGTAATTGGCCCTTTATAGAAAAAAATTTGCTAACTGCTCACCTAATCAACATTATCTTGAGTTCTGTTGAGATTATTCATGTGTCAAGATTTGCATTAAGAAGTGTTCATTTTATAACAGATAGGCCCCTATATACTGTTTACTATAAATATATATACATTAATTCCCTTCTCTCAACCCTACATCTTCCCTTTAAGAACTGGGACTTTATGAAAATCTATCAGGAATTCCCCTGCGGTCTGGTGGTTAGGACTCAGTGCTTTCACTGCTGGGGCCTGGGTTCAATCCTTTTTTGGGAAACTAAGTTCCCACAAGCCACATGGTGTGGTCAAAAAAAAAAAAAAAAGAAAATCTATCATCTCTATTCCTACACTGGTGCTGTGAAAAATCTGTCTCGTTAACTCATTCATTCATTTATTCATTCATGTTTACTTAGTAATTACTATGTCAGCCACTGTGCTGGATGCTTGTGCAATAGTGGTGAAAACCTCAGAGACAGTCCTTGCTTTCCCAAAACTGACCTGTAAGTTCTATGCATTCCTTCTCATGGCCAATCTTTCCTGCAACATCTTCCAATTATTTCCCTCCCTACCCCTTGTGGGTCAGACTGGACTATTCACTAACCTCCAAAGGCAATATTGTATTATTCTTTCCATCTGGAATACCTCTCTGTTCCACTGCCAGCTGTCAAAATCCTACCGTGGGTTTCCTTGTAAGATGAAAGCCTGGCTTGTTTTATAGTTTTTTCTTTCAATCCTCAAATTTCAAGAAGTGGTATATAATTGATATAAACAAGTAGTAAAGCTATGATTATCTCACCCCCCAAAAACAAAACAAAACAAAACAAAACAAAAACCAATAATGGTGGACTAGACTCTGTGAGAAAACCTTGGAAGAAGGTGAAGGCCAATAGATAATCAGTTTGAAGAAAGAAAAACATAACCCAAAAACATATGAGGGACTATTCTACTATAAAACACAGGAGTAAACACCATGCTTGTAGAAAGGTAATACCAGGAGTAAGAAGAAACTCAAAGGCAACCAACAGAAAGGATAATTGGAGTACCACAGAATGGGAAACTGGTCACTTTGGCCACTGCAATTTACATCCCATCTGACATTTGGAGTAGATAGTAGCTGTGTCAGTGTCTACTTTTAGGCAAAAACGGGTTTGAGAGGTGAGGAGAAACTCCTCATGATACATGAGATGATTTTTTTTTTTTGGTAGTACACTGACATTTTTTAAAATTAATAGTTATAAGTAACTGGCATAGTAACCTATGATTTCATGGATATAACTACTTAGAGTGAGTTTAAATTGAGTTAAAAGTGAATTAACTTAAATAAGTTATTAATAAAATACAATTATAGTGGTGTTCAGATATAAAAATTGTGAAAGTGATAAACAAATGACTTAAGTTTGAGAAATACTGTACTAGAATATGTATTACAACAAGAAGAAAAATAAATCCAAGTTGAAAAAGTCAAATATAAGAAACAATGATGAATAAAGGACCAAAGGGTAACAGATTATGCCACCCCAACATATGCCACTTTTGGCATAAGCATTATTTTGAGCTGAAGGCAATTGAGAAGAAGCCAACGCAAGAAAAGATTTTTCCCCTTGTTTGTCTAAGAATAAGACATAAATTTACAAAGGCATTTCTCATCCCCTCTCTACCAGAGGACAAAAGTTTACCAGAGAAAACTTTAAAGTTTTACCAGACAAAATTTTAGACCCTTAACAGCCTGGAGAAAGCACCAGAGGAGTCTACATAACAAACTTTACTAATTAGCCTTTACCTCTGCCCTTGTAGATCTAAAACCGCTTTCCTTTGTCCTGTCATTTCTCCACAAATTTATTGTTTTTTATTGAAAATGCCATGTAAACTGGAATTCTAAGGCAATTTGGGTACTTATTTCTCCCTGGGTATCTCCTATGTATGCATGAGGTATACATGTTAATAAACTTCTGTTTGTTTTTCTCTTGTTAATCTTTTATTACAGAGGTCTCAGTCAAGAACTCAGAAGGGTAGAGGAAAAATTATTCTTTCTCCCCTACAGAAACTAATACAAATTGTTAAAACTGATAACTGTTGATGGTAAGAAAAAAAAAAAGTTAAATTCAAAACTGGAACTGAACTCCACATTTTAAAAGGGGAAGAGGAAGGGGGAAAGCAGGAAGAAAAGAGGTATGTAGGACTTCCCTGGTGGCGCAGTGGTTAAGAATCGCCTGCCAATGCAGGAGACACGGGTTCGAGCCCTGGTCCAGGAAGATCCCACATGCCACGGAGCAACTAAGCCCATGCGCCACTACTGAGCCTGTGTCCTAGAGCCCACGAGCCACAACTACTGAGCCCGTGTGCCACAACTACTGAAGCCCGTGCACCTAGAGCCTGTGCTCCACAACAAGAGAAGCCACCGCAATGAGAAGCCCGCACACCACCATGAAGAGTAGCCCTGGCTTGCAGCAACTGGAGAAAGCCCGCATGCAGCAATGAAGACCCAACACAGCCAAAAATAAATAAATAAATAAAATTAAAAAAAAAAAAGAGGTATGTAAATATGTGTTGCATTTCCTGTTTTTGGTTGAGGGACAGAAAATAAATACCATTGAATACTTTTGAAAATCTAGGTTTAAATGTTTGTATTGTTGTTGAAACCAAGTTCCTGTGCCCCAGGCACAGTAAGGCCAAACAAACCTAATGTTGGCTTTTGGAGCAGAGAAAGATTTATTGTAGGGCTAAGCAAAAAGAATGGGTAGCTTGTGCTCAAAAGACCAGAATTTCCCAATGGGTTTCAGGGAAGAAGTTTTTATAGACAAAATTTGGGGGGAGGGCTGCAGGGTGTGTAACCCTCTTCTGATTGGTTGGTGGTGAGGTAACAGGGAGGTGTTCCAGGTATCTCGGTTATCAGCCTTCTTTTTCCAACCAGTCTGGGGTCCATGTGCTTGTGGTCAGTCTGAAGTTACCATCCTCCACCTGGGTGGGGGGTCTTAGCTCCTGTAGAAGAACTCGGAGATATGTTTCAAATTGTTATGCACATCCCCAGAGGAGGAACCAGGACCAGGCCCCATGCTGCACTATTGTTTCTTTCTGCATTTCCTCACTCTCCTAATTAGTAACTGTTGAATCTGCCCTTTGGAACTCAGGGAAGGGCTAGGAGGCTGAAACCTTTTTCCTACAAACAGAAATGGGGGACATGGAAAGGCTTTTGTACTTGGAAGGGCCCCACAGGGTCCTGCTTGCTTTCAATACCCCCTTTTCTTTGATACTCCTCAATCTTGAGGGGAACAGATGTTGGACAAGAAAGGGAATAATGTTTTGGTTAGAAAGGTTAATCATAAACTCAGCAGAGAAACTCGGTTTTAGGGGGACTCAGTTTCAGTATTAAAGTTTAAGGATAATCACTAGCAGAATACACATGTAGAGAGAAACACACATAAACCTAAACAGAAACATATTTCAAAAAATTAAGAAAAAACATGAATTAAGGAAAAAAAAAACTAAATGCATAGATAATAGCAAGGACAAAATTATACATCAGGAATAAGACCAAATATATATAGGCGTAATATAAGGAGGTTAAACTCTCTCAGATTGGCTAAAAAAGTCCAACTGTTATTTACATGAGACACAAGAAGTTTGAGAATAAGAGATGAAAAATATACTAGGAAAATATTAATAAAGAAATGCAGATGTGACATTATTAATATCAGAAAAACAATTCAAAGCAAAAAGTGTCAAAAGGGCACAGAGAGAATATTTCATACTGAAAGAATAATCCATCAAAATATATAACAGTCATGAACTTTTATTACTTAATTATGTAGTTTCAAAATATATCAACAAAAACTGATAGAATTTCAATGAGAGCCGGGGAAAACACTTAACTTTGCATAATGAGGTCAGGAAAAGCAAAAAAAAAAAAAAAAAAAAAAAAAAGAATTTCAATGAGAAATCTGCAATCTTAGTGAGAATATAACATATTTCACTAAGTTTCTAGATCAAATACATTAAAAAAGTGAGAAAAATATAGAGTATTTGAATATAAAAATTAAAAAATTCAATTTAATAAACATATAAACACATAAACACACACACATACAGTTGTACTGTTGCAGGAGAACAGGGTGTGAGAATGGTCACGTCCCAGGTCTCAGGTGAGTCCCTGGGATGGGCCACCAAGTGAGGGCCCTTAGCTTCGTGCAGAAAAGAATATAAGAATGAGCCAGGGCTTCCCTGGTGGCACAGTGGTTAAGAATCTGCCTGCCAATGCAGGAGACACGGGTTCGAGCCCTGGTCTGGGAAGATCCCACATGCCACAGAGCAACTAAGCCCGTGAGCCACAACTACTGAGCCTGAGCTCCGCAACGGGAGAGGCCACGACAGTGAGAGGCCTGCGCACTGCGATGAAGAGTGGCCCCTGCTCGCCGCAACTGGAGAAAGCCCTCGCACAGAAACGAAGACCCAACACAGCCATAAATAAATAAATAAATTTATAAAATAGAAAAAAAAAAAAAAAAGAATGAGCCATAGTAAAATGAAAGCAGATTTAGAGAGATACTCCATAGGCAGAATGTGATCTGTCTCAGAATGTGAGAGTGGCCCTGGGATGATTAGTTTTTATAGGCTAGGTAGTTTCATAAGCTAATAAGTGGGAGGATTATTCCAACTATTTGGGGGAAGGGGTGGGGATGTCTAGGAATTGGGCCACTGCCCACATTTTAGCCTTCTATGGTCAGCCTCAGAACTGTCATGGCACTTGTGGGTATGTCATTTAGCATATGCTAATGTATTACAATGAGCATACAGTGAGGCTCAAGGTCTACAGGAAGTGGACTCTTCCTCCATCTTGGGCTTAGTAGGTTCTAACCAGTTTTTTTTGTATCCTCAATGGCTATGTTATTCTTTTAAAGGTTGTTCCGTGCCCCCTTCCCTCCCATCTCAGTACCTGTAAAAAATTACAGATTATTTTCAAGCACATGTAAAATATTCCCAAAAACAGACCATATACTAAACCTCTAGAAAAAAATCTCAACGAATAAAAGAATTAAAATCTTCTAGGCCACTTTACCCTTCTTGACCACCACACAATAAAATTAGAAAGGAATAACCAGAATGTAACAAGACAAAAGAAAGTCTTATATACCTGCAAATTTAAAAGCACACTTTGGAATATCTCTTGGGTTAAAAAGGAAATAAAAATGAAAATTACAATTTATTTAAAACTGAATGACACCACATATCAAACTGGTAGAAAGGGACCAAAAGGAAATTTAGGGGAATATATATATAGCTCTAATAAAATGAATTTATTAGAAAACAAAAGTACAAAATAAAACAAACTTTTGACTCATGAAGCTGATAGAAGAACCACAAAATACATCCCATTAAACTGAAGAAAGAAATTAATAAAGATAAGTGCAGAAATAATAGAAAACAAAACAAAATAGAGACTTGATCAATAAAACGCAAACTAATACACTGCAAGGACCAAAAAAATAGACAAACTGTTGTTGAATGTAATTAAGGAAAAAAGGAAGGGAAATTCAAATAAACAGCTTAAGGAATAAAAAGAGGACATATTTATTTATTTATTTATTTTTATACATTTATTTTTATTTATTTATTATTTTTGGATGTTTTGGGTCTTCATTGCTACACACGGGCTTTCTCTAGTTGCAGCGAGCAGGGGCTACTCTTCATTGCAGTGCACGGGCATCTCATTGCAGTGGCTTCTCTTGTTGCGGAGCATGGGATCTAGGCATGTGGGCTTCAGTAGTTGTGGCTCACAGGCTCTAGAGCGCAGGCTCAGTAGTTGTGGCGCACAGGCTTAGTTGCTCCATGGCATGTGGGATCTTCCTGGACCAGGGCTCGAACCCATGTCCCCTGCATTGGCAGGTGGATTCTTAACCACTGTGCCACCAGGGAAGCCCAGGACATATTTTAAGAAGAAATTAAAACTGCTTATTAACTCAGGCTATGGAAATGCTATATTAGAACACTGATGTGGTAAAATCACCAAGATATTTGTTGAATAAAATAAATAAATTGCAGATCCCATGCAAAGTATGATCCCATTCAGGTTAAACACAAAGCAAAGCAACATTGTGTATGTAATCGTGTTAAAAACAAATCTGGAAGGACTCATTTCCTAACTGATAATAGCACTTACCACTGGGAGACAGGATAGGGCATTTGAGGTAGTGTGCAAATTGTGTCCTAGTCTTGTAATATTTTAATTATTTTACCAAGGGAACATATTCATTTATTATTTGTTTAATTAAACATTAGCCTAAAAAAAACGCAATCACAACAAAACAGTAATATTGACCAATTAACTTGTCATTATGATTGGATTATAGAGATAATGGAGAGAGTTTAAGGAAACAATGAGGCTAAGAGGGGCAGGCAGGAGTCAGATAAAAGGTCCTGCAAAATATTCAGTTGGCCAAAAAGTTTGTTTGGGTCTTTCCATAACATCTTACCAAAAACCCAAACAAATTTTTTGGCCAACCCAATATTGTTGATTTATGCCACAAAGGTGAAATGGGAGCAGTTGAAGAGTATTAAGAAAGATTTGTGTTTGAGAAAATTAATCAGATGCTAGAGAATATGTTTGCACATGAATGCATTTGTAGTAAAGAAGTTATTTGTGAGCATACCTTATTTGCCTGTCTAAATTGTACATTTTTGAGAGCAGGGCATGTGTTTCATTATTTTGGAATTCCACCACAATGCCTAGCCAAATGTTTTTTTGTAAGTCAGCATACGAAAGTTTGTTAAATCAGATTTGAATTGTGGTGCTCTGATTCCATGAAAGTGAGAGTATTCACAAAAGTCTATAATTCTCCTTAATTCCTAACATATTATCAGAGTGGTTAGAAGGATTTTGTGATTCTTAGAGAAAAATATTTAAAGTGCAAAAATGATCAGTTATTAATGACAACCACTGCTGAATATTGTGGTAAGTGAAACTGAGCAGGACCCTGTGGGGCTCCTGGGCATGGAAGCCTTTCCATGTCCCCTGTTTCTTGTTTGTAGGGAACAGACTCCAGCCTCCATAACCTTCCCTGAGTTCCAAAGGGAAGATTCGAACAGTTGTTAATCAAGGGAGGAGCAGCCAATAGACCACCTGAGGAAAGATTAAAGGAACCAGAGAAGCTCATCAAGAAGATTACCTGAGACCAGATTAGAGGAGTGCAGGCCCTGCACACACCCTAATCTTATCAGCAACCCCACCCCTGAACCGATGCCATAAAACTCCTCACCAAACTCCCTGGGTCGGGACACACAGTTTTTGAGGCAGGAGCCTGCTGTGTCCCCCTTTGCCTGGTAAAGCAATAAAGCTAGTCTTTTCTACTTCACCCAAAACTCCGTCTCTGAGATTTGCTTCAGCACCGGTGCCCAGAGGCTGAGCTTTTGGCATCACAATTTTTCCTGGCATTCAACGTTGCAATTTAGAATTGCAGTACTTACTAATAGAAAATGAAGATATAAAGTCCTATGCTTCACTATGGAATCTAAATACCTCATTTCAAGATATATGAGAAAAAAAAAACCTTCACAATGTTTCAATATGCTTCAAAAATGCTAATTGTTCTCTATGCTATTTGCTTGATTCAAGCAAGGGGCAATCCATATATTAACCATGTGAAGTAATGGGTGCACAGGTTGAAATTATTGCCTACACTGTAGTTCCCCATGGCTAATTTAGGGTTCAAGCAGGTCTAAGGGACCAATGAGTCCTTGATGCATAACTGCAGTGATTTTTGTCTTTTAAAACATTCTGAATCAAAGAAGAATTTGCCCATCAGAATAAACCGCTATTACAAGCAAAGTTCTCTCACTGGTAATTGTTAATGAATAATCTGACAAGGAGCTTCTTACTGTTAGGTGGTCTATCATCTACAAGGCTCTCACATCAACCATTTCTGGACTTATGCTACAGTAATGATAATTTAAAAAATGAGTCATTTTACTAAATCTCATGTAATCCTGATATTTTGTGTTACCTTTCTTTCCTTTTAGTCATAGTCATGTTCTTTGCTCAAGACTTAAAGCAATTCAAACAGGTCAGTGAGAGCTGAAGAGGAACCTATGCTCTAAGGCCCTGGCATCTTCCTTTGAGATCTTTTAAGTATGTTCTAGAAAGTTCTAGTTTTAGTATTCACTTCATACTACTAAAAGGTAGAAAATCATTGTTGTCAAACCCTTCTACTATCTTTTTTTCCCCAGCTTTATTGAGATGTAATTGACGTATAATGTTGTGTAAGTTTAAGATATACGATGATTACTCTAATAGGGTTAGTTAATACTTCTATCATTCTATCACCTCACATAATTACCTTTTTTTTTTTATGTCGAGACCACTTAAGATTTACTTTCTCAACAACTTTCAAGTACATAATACAGTGTTGCTAACTATAGTCACCATGCTGTACATTATATCCCTAGAACATAGTCATCTTATAACTGCAAGTTCGTACCCTTTGACCAACATCTCTCCATTTCCCCCACCCCCAGCCCCTGGCAAACACCATTCTACTCTCTGTATCTGTAAGTTTGGCTTTTTAAGATTGCACAGATAAGTGAGCTCATACAATATTTTTCTTTCTCTGCCTGAATTATTTCCTTTCTACTATCTTTTGAGAGATTTTGTTAATACATATGACAAAGCAATTGCCTTATACTAGTAAGGTTCTCAAAATATTTTATAGAAAAGTTACAATGCTATTTTCCACACACTTATGGAAACATCTCCACATCATTCAAACTCTTTCAACTATTCAACTATTGAACACAGTTGTCTCTCCTGTATTGACATAATTTGTGGGGAGGAGAAAACAAACAAATAAATAGGCAAATCTACCCCCCTCTCAAAAATAAAAGGAATAAATGCAATAACCCTTTCCTCTGATCCCCTCTTTTTTTTTAATTAAATTTATTTATCTATTAATTTATTTATTTTTGGCTGTGTTGGGTCCTTGTTGCTACATGCAGGCTTTCTCTAGTTGTGGCGAGCGGGGGCTACTCTTCGTTGTGGTGCACGGGCTTCTCACTGCAGTGGCTTCTCTTGTTGCAGAGCATGGGCTCTAGGCATGGGGCCTTCAGTAGTTGTGGCTTGTGGGCTCAGTAGTTGTGGTTCACGTGCTCTAGAGCGCAAGCTCAGTAGTTGTGGTGCACGGGCTTAGTTGCTCCGCGGCGTGTGGGATCTTCTCGGACCAGGGCTCGAACCCGTGTCCCCTGCATTGGCAGGCAGATTCTTAACCACTGTGCCACCAGGGAAGCCCTGATCCCCTCTTATATCTTTGTTTGAACGCTGGTTTGTAAAACGTGCAGAAAGTGAATTGTTAGATGATGTTCATCTTGTAGCTTTATTCTCTAACAAACTCTGAGGAGCTTTCCTGGAAGGGACAAAGAAGGAGCAGTTACTTTGCTCTATAGAGAAATTCCTCTTTATACTTACAGCAAACCACATGACAGAAAATGAGCCAAGAACTCAAAAGTTAATGATAATGTGTAATACCTAAGAGTAAATGAACTATGTGCAAGCCTTTGTTTGTTATGGATTGTCTCTTCCCCACTAGAATTACTATCCAAACAGAAGCCAAAGATATTTTTTAAAAAATCCCTTCTTCATTGGGTACCCTGAAATTTATATCCATTCTCCCAATTTATGTTGCAATTAAATTTGGGGCAATATAACTCTACAAATAATCACACCAGTTTTTCCTTTTTCATTAAAACAAGTGCCATCTCCACAGGTAAAGGTAGGGTATTTATATACATATATGTATATACCTTGATTTTTAATTCAGAAGCAAGCTCATCAATAATGCATGCATTCTCTTGTCTTCATTGGTAGTTTGCCAAAGGTGTATGCCTCTGCATAGGCCACAGAGAAAGAGTTAAGTAGAGAAACAAAACAATTAGCCCTTTTCAATGCCCCAAGTAAGTGACAATAAGGTAAGGCAGAGTGGGTCGCCTGCTGTTTGGTACTCATAATAAGTATTTTTAACTGCATTCATTAACTTATTATGTTATAAATAATTATGCGGATTTTAAATACAAAATGTTAGTTTCCATGGAAGAAGATCCATTATTGTAGTGTAATTGTCCAGATATTTTTTGTTTGTTTTGAACCTATGTAGCACTAAATTCTATCAAAAATGTCATTTGTTAATACAGATGAAATCATTTTAATGGCAGCACCTGTCTTTTTATAATGCTATTTAGGTAATTTTGAACCTATAATTGGTCTATGCTTAAGAAAAAAATGGAAATTATAATAAAATGATTGACTTTTTTTAAGAGAGGAGAGGAGAAAGAAGAGGGGAACAAGTCGTACAAGTACCCAAGACACTGATCAGGAGGATAGCCCAGGGATGGAATAGGGTTCCAGCTTGGGGGTGAGGGCACAGGGTTGACAGACAAACAGCTCCTTTCCTTCACTCTTCCCTCCCTGCTGCTCTGTTTCTCATTAATTATTCCTGTCTAATGGAGCAGGAATGAAAGCAGACTAGATAATTAAAAAGGAGTCTGGAGGCCTGTTGTGATATCAGCCCAGATGTGGTTGTCCTGACCCTGACTTTGGGGGCCTATGGAAGGCCCCCTTGCCCACTTTGTCCTGGCTGACCAAGAAAAGAAGGAGACAGGGAACGATTCTCCTTGAACCCATTCTCCCTTCTCTGGGCACTGAACTTTGGGCAGGTGAGAGAGGTGGTCCTTGTGTGAGGGGACCAGCACGACGTGAGCTCCAGGGGTTTTTCTGCTTGCTCTTTTTGGTTGGTTTTTCCCTGACCTCAGTAGTTTCCTAATGTGCATGAGCAGATCAGTCTATAGCCAAAAAACTCAAGGGAAACCTTCATAGATCTTCAGAACTCTCTTTTTCTGGGCGGCTCTCTCCTGTATGGTACTCTGCCCTATGAATTCTATCTGCCTGACTTCCTTGAATGCTGAAGTTTATCTCAACTTTGGGAGACTGTCAGGCTCTGTTTGGGTCCTCCCCTCCCTGTTCTACAGCCTGGGCACTCTCCAGACATTAAGCCAGGATAATCATAGGGTTTACCTCATTTTCTCCCTTTCTTTTGGAAATAACTCTTCTGGACTCTTTCTTGTCTGATGTCTGAAAACCATTGTTTAAATATTTTTCTTGATTTTTAGTTAAGGCAAGAGGGTAAATCTGGTCCTTCTTATTCCATTATAGATTGAAGTGTAAGTCTAGTTGTATATTTTGATGTGACAAACGAGAAAACAAAATCCACAAATTGACTCAGATTTTGGTTTGAACTACCATTTTTAAATCATACATATATAGAGTTTACAAGAAATTATCCATATCCTTTGAGTTCTAATCACAGATTGCTTTGCATTCCTGTTGGGTACCGAACAAAATCTTACAGCAAATTCTGTTTCCTGAATCTTAAAGCTAAATTAGTTCTTCCAACATATACATAGAGCTGGGAATGTGTGTGTCTATGTTTGTTTCTTTAGTGTTCCATGTAATCAGTTCTCAAGACCTTTCCCCAGATCCAATTTTTTGTAAATGTGCCATGGTAAATTGTAGCTGCTATATTAAGTCTTTTTCTTGACTCATTTCACTCTTTACTATCACAGACTTAAATTAAGCACCTGTTTCATTCAAATATATATATTAAAATAGAATTTTGTTTGATTTAGTTGTATATATGTCTTTCTCTGTGTGTGTGTGTATATACATATACACACAGAGGGAAAGACACAGACACACACACACAAAGTTAGACAGAAAATTAAACACATGATCTTAGCCTACCTGTGTGAAAAATGTAATTTATTTGAATTGCAATAATTTCAGAGTGATCAAGGTGATGGAGTTGCCTGCTTTCTATATGTGAATTTATTTTCTTTCTGCATTTTTACCTTTCTTCCTCAGGTTTTCCATAGCTTCAACACTACTGCTCTGCTCTGGCTATGCATGCTGATTCTTGGACTCTCAGCCACTTTTTACTCTCTCTAAACTACCAGAATGATGAAATCATGAATGCTGAGTGACATTTAATAAAATCGTACTTTATATTACAGTTTTCTTATTTGTGACTTATGACAAGGATATACCATGCAGAAAATCATTTCGGTTTCTACCTTCTTTTATTTTGTGTTTCCACATGCTTTATTGAAAATACTTTGGCATAACTGGACTATCAGATGACTTTTGAACCTAGACATAAATCTTTGTTTTTTTAATTAATTTTTGTTGGAGTATGGTTGCTTTACAGTGTTGTGTTAGCCTCCACTGCACAACAAAATGTATCAGCCATACACATATAGATATCCCCTCCCCTTTGGACTTCCCTCCCATTTAGGTTACCACAGTACACTAGGTGAGTTCCCTGTGCTATACAGTATGTTCCCATCAGTTGCCCATTTTATACATAGTATCAATAATGTATATGTGTCAATCCCAGTCTCCCAATTCTTCCCATCCCACCCCTTTCCCCCTTGGTATCCATACATTTGTTCTCTTCTAGACATAAATCTTGAGTCTAGTGGCAGGGAGGGGGCGATGGGATTCTGTCACCCTGGCCGAGATGTTTACCTTTATGTAAATGTGCAAAGCTTTGTGTTCAGTTAACGTCCCATGAGTGATGCTTTAAAATGACATTTTCCAAAGTCAAAGAGCATGTCCACACTGGGAATGGAATTAAAATATGTGGTCCCTGGCAGTGATTCCCTCTGATATTTGTGTTCCATATTTGAATATGCAGTTTAACAATATTACTGACTCACACGTTGAGAGCACAGAATTTGTTTCTAAAACAAAATAAGACATGAGACATCATTTACAATTTTAGCAAATGTTGTTTTTAAAAAATTAGGGACATTTAGCCCTATATCATGCATCTGAAATCCACACTATGTATTTCATTTGGAAAACCCACAAGTCCAATTTATATTAAACCATATCTTATTTTACAAATTCATTTTACTTCCTATGCAATGTGGTTTGCAATGAAGAGTGAAAGTCATCTGTATAGACTTTTGGCTATATAACCAATCTTCTAGGAGCTGATTTTATTTATTGAAAACTAGCTGGATATTATAGTTGAACTCTTTTAGTCAAGTCCACTTCCCAAATGTGAATCAGGCCATAATTACTCACTATACAACATCCTTTTTATATATCACATAAGCTGATTGTTCCTGTTATTTTTTTATATTCAAAGCTTATTATATTCAAAGTTTATGAAAATCAAATTGAGAGCTACATGATGCCAACGACTTGAAATATGGAAGTCATTCAAGAGCACCTTTCATTTGGTCTTGAAGACTATAATTTTGGAAACAAACTGTGGAAACAAAATTATTTCTTAATTGGAAATAAACCAGAGCTACCTAATACAATCAGGTCCTAAGAAGCCATCAGGAAAAAAATAATTACATCTGGCTATGGGAAATGCTATTGAATCAATCAAAGCAGGAGTCATGTTGTCTTTTTGGGACTTATTTTTACTTATCAAGAGGGACATAATTTTGTTGATCAATAAACATTACTGATTGTCAGATACTGAGATAAAAATATATTAAGGTTATGATCCTTCTTGAAAATTTTCTAAAATCTTTTTGGAGATATTATATATATGAAAAAAGAGGAACAATGATACAAAGTAAAATATACTACTAATAAAAATATATCTAGGAAGACAAGATGTAATTCCCATGAATTACATGGTGAGGAAAGTCTTCATAAGTAAACTGGCATTAAAGCTGGATCTAGAAGAATGAATGGTTATTAAATAAATGAAAATGAAGGAAAGCATTCAAAGCAAAAGAAATCAAATGAGCAAAAACACAGATAGATGAAGAGGTCACACCTCCGGGACAGAGGAATCATCTGGAGAAGAAATGAGGAAGGTAGGAATTTTGAGCTTTTTCACTTTTGCGTAAGTTACTTCTTCAGTATTTATAATCAGCAACAAAGCAAGTCTAAGTTGTGAAGAACCTCCAATTCCAGGAAGTATTTTGTGCAATATAGAGTCCTGAATACTCTTTGAGTAGTAGAATGACAATTGATATTTTCAGAAAGTTAATTTGGCAACAGACGATAGTGTGACTTGGACCAGAAAGAGATTTGCAATGAGAAGACAAATTTGAAGATTAAAAATTGATAGTTGCAGGTTTGTGGTTATTATGCCATGAGATATATTGTTATGAGTAGAATTTGAAAGGAAACGAAAGTTGCATAAAGATAGTAAGACTGGTTGATTGGTCTTAGTGAAGGCAGGAGAGGTAAGAGAAAATTTGGAAATGGGAGACAAATAATAGAGTAGGAAAATTCAATTTAGAGTTGAATTGTTTTTAAAGCTCTGTGTGACTCCTGAAAATCCATTTTGCCTTTCAGTATTTCTTGCTCCCTATGCAAAATAAGGAGATTTGGGTGAGAGGGTATCTTATGTCCCTTGTCAGTTCCAACATTCTATGATTCCAAGCACGTGAATAAATTGAATAAATGTAGGTATAATTGAAAATAGGCAATAAATGCCAAAAGAAAAGATATACAAACTGTGAGACTTCAGAGGAGAGAGACATTGTTTTGATCTGGGGTTATCTGAAAGTCTTTACAGCATTTTGTAGCATTCTGACTGGGTCCTTAGAAGGATAGTGTAGGCACTGGGTGAAAGGAAATCCCAGGAGAATAATGTGATCATGTATGATTAATATGCTGTTATTATCAAACAGTGATCAGTACAAAGTTAAAAGAACACATTTAATGATGTACATCATTTATAAAGGTTAAAATGATTCTTTTTGAGTTCCACTTATGGGACTATGTGTGTTACATATCTTGTTCGTCTACAACTTGCAGATAATTATGCCTACCTTGTGTGGTTTCAAATAGGAAAACATGATGTTTAGAGAGATTGAATAACTTACTTGAAATCATTTAATTAGTAAGGGACAGAAATGGAGTTAAGAACCAGGGCTATGTGACTACTAAATATATTCCCTTTCTGCTTGACTGTGGCATCTTCCATTGTCCTTCATGGTAATTAGTCCTAAAACATTTAGCATTTTATGTGCATGTCTAAAATTCATTTAATTTTTACACAGATAAGCCACCATTTTTGTTTTTCTTTTCTGACTTAGAAATACAATAAATCTCATCATAGATAAGCATTAACAAAATTTATAATCAATTTTAATGCCAGGGAATACTAACTTTGCACCCTAAGTGAAATGTTACCCCCTTCCCCAAAAGAAGAATTCCATTCTTCTCATTAGTTTTCCAGTAAGAAGTAAAAGCACAATTGCTAACAGTTTCTGCAGATAGCAGGGAAGATTCAATCATCTTATATCTTAACCACCATATAGAGACACATTGATATTCATCTATTCACAGTGAAAAATGACTATTCTCTTCTTCCATCCCCAAGAACTGTGGTTCCCTGTTTTCCTCTCATGTATGCCCATTGGTCTAGTCAGTTCCCTATTCATGCTCATTGGCCCACACTTTCATTCACTGCTAATACAAACACATGCACACCTCTTATGAGAAGCCTATGGGTCATTTTTCAGGGCTCTTTGCTTGCCTGAGAGTGGACTCAGTAGGGTTTGAAGCAATATAAATATTATATGATGAAGGAGTGAATTGCCTACCATACAGTGATAGCATATTCACTACACTGTAGAGTGATGGGTATACCCAGTCAGGGGATAATGGCATAGGAAAGGAGAGTAGGAATCTGGGAGCAGAAGTATGGGAATGGGGCAGTTAAGAGAGGGCCTATTAGAAAGGAAAAACCTAGACCCCCTTTTCTATTTTCTGTCTCTTTGTCCCCCTGAACTTTCTGCCACCAACACCATCAAAAGTCAACTGTAATCCACGGGCATACCATAGAGCTAGAGTCAGCAAACCATAGTCAAGGGCCAAATCCAGCCTGCTACCTGTTTTTGTTCAGTCCATGAGCTGAGAGTTATTTTTACATTTTTAATGATTGAAAAAAATCGGAAGAAGCGTAATATTTGGGGATGTGAAAATTCTATGAAATTCACATTTCAGTTCCAAAATAAAGTTTTACTTAAACACAGCCACACTCATTCATCCATTTTCTGTGGATGATTTTGTGTTACAACAGCAGAGTTGAGTAGTTCTGACAGAAACTCTATAGGATGCTCTTATTTCTCACTGCTACTATAAATCATAATGATGTAGTTATCAGCATTCTGAATGTCACATATATTACCTATCTGTGTGAAAAGACATTTTCAAAAATGAAATTCTTAAAATCTCATTACAGATCAGCATTAACAAATGAAATTTGCAGTTAATTTTAATGATTGGGAACACTAACTTTGAACCCCATGAAATGGGGTAAAATGAAATTTTACTGCTCCTTTCCCAAAAAAGAGTTCCATTCTTCTCATTAGTAGACTTATATTACAAAAAAATAAATGATGATGATTATATTTATAATTTTAATGTTATTATTATTATATTTTGAATTTTGTCAATAAAAAATTGAGGAAGTTTTCTCTTTTTTAATGTAAGTACTTTCATAATATCCTCAATTTTGCCTCTTGGCCTACAAAGCCTAAAACATTTACTGTCTGCTCTTTACAGAAAAATGTTTGCCAATCCCTGATATAGAATGTTGGGGAACTTACTGGGAAAAGGAATCAAGAAATATTGGAAGTAATCCTGTAGTCTGCAAGCCATAACTAGAGATTTTTAAATTTGTTTTGTGTTTTTCCTTTGCTCTTCACTGTAATATTAGGAATCATGCACTGTAGATTTGAAATAACTTAGGTGGCCGAGCAGCAGCAAAAAGGTGTGAGAGATTCAAATATCTATCTCATTAAAAGGTTGGAGCTGTTGCCCATAATTAACTCCTTCTATGGGAATACTAAAAAGAGGGAAAAAAAGCCTCAAAAATCAAAAACCAACCAAAAAAATGAAACCTCCTTTTCCTTCCATGCTCAGGTTTTGATGTGGATTTTGTCAGTATAAGGAAGTTCAGCTTTCATTTTACATGGCTAACTTTATACTTGCTTGTATGCTGTTTTTAAATGCCAAATTATATCTTATTTAGATAATGCTATGGATAAGAGTATCTGAGGCACATTTAAGACATTCTCTGGAGTGCCAGGGCAAACAGAGAGGTAGGGATGGGAGAAATATATCTACGTGTAAATCACAGAGAGATCACATAGTCAGTGATGGGTCACAATGGACACAGCACAGAGCTGTCCCCATCTGTCACATATCTATATACCAAAGTAGGCTTAGCTGGAAGGGTATATTCATGCTTTCATTCATTTCTATGTAATAGTTATGCAGCTGGAACTTTGCTGGGTACAGAGGGTGGGAGGAAGGTAAGAGCAATGCCTTTAATGAACTCACAGTCTAGTGGGGGGAAAAGACATAAGAATTACAACAAAATGTAATAAGTGGTGGTATATCTATTTGGTAATTACTTGTACAAAATTAGTATACAATGTAATGAGAAGAGAGAGGAGGTTCTACTGGCTCTGTCTTGGGGAGTTAGGAAAGGCTTCACAGCAAAAATGGTCTTTCAGCTCAGTTCTATAGGTGAGAGGGAATTAATCAGAAGAAAAAGAGTTATATAGAAGATGGAAAAACATAGAAGCACAAAAAAACATTTTTTGGTGTGTGTTCTAGAAGAAAGTTTTGTATGGTTAGAGTACTTCCTACTTCCTGATTATGGGTGGTTAGGGAAGAACGAATGAAGGTGAGAGTAGAAATGCTTCTATAATTTAGGGAAGGATTGAAAATACTTGGTTTTTTCTTCCTACTACTTATGAATGTATTATTTCTCATTGGAAGAATAAATAGTGCAAGAGAACTTAAAATGGAAAGACAACCTTATACCTATTTAAAGATCAACATTCATATCTAAGAGTGACGGCTCTTTCTAGAAATACTCAACTTTACAGTGCTTCTTTAGACCAGTAAATCCTATTTTAAAGCATTTAAAAATTTCATATGTATGATGTACTTTCTAATACATTCTTCCATTTTGAAACTCGTGATATTTGTTGGAAGTGTTTATAATCCCATTTTATTAGATGAGAAAACAGAAGCCCGTAGAGTTTAATTGAATTACCTCAACAGCAGAGCTTAATGTAATTTAGAACAGAGATTCTTATCCCTCAGGACCAAAGCTCTGCTCATTTGCCATTGTCAACCACACCCCCCTGAATCACCTTTAAAATTGTTCACTTGTTCTTGGAAATAGTCTCAACGACTTACACCATCTGGACAGGACAAATCAATTTAGATGGAATCAATTTGGCGATGTGTTTCTATTCAGTGGCACTGTTTTCCATTTGAAGCTTTTTCTTGCTAATGAGTCTTCCCAGAGCATCTGCTAAAATCACATGTGAGTTTCGATTTGTGAATATCATTTTCCTAGATTTTGACAGCAGAGGAGAGAGAAGTTAGTAGAGCACTGAGTTCATGATTGTAACTGAATCTGAAAAAGACCTTGAATGTGTAGAGAGTGACACTGACAAACAGCCCCAGGTGACAATGGGAGACATTTATGGCCTCAGGTTATCAGCGAGTTCTATAGGACTTTGACCATTTTAGGTCCTGGTGAGGCCAATGGCTTGCTTGTCTCTGTAATCCCTACATCTCTAGTTAATCTTCTGTTAGAAGTCATCCTCCCAGCCTCAAGGAAAAAATGAAATGTAAAAGAAAGAAATGAAAATGTAAGCAATATTGCATCCTGAAACCTAGATCTGAAAGGCTACAGTGAATATAGGCATGAACACAAAACAGTTCAAAAAGATTCACAGCTGTTCACTTATGGATTATTATACAAAACAAAATCATTGAATTATGATGAGTTAAAAGATTTAGCAGCTATATAGTTTGTTTGAATCCCAAATAAGAGGTTCTACACCCGTTTGTCCTAAGTTACCATACAGCTCAAATTTATACAACTCTCTCTCTTCTCAATTGACTTATTCCCATTAGTATTTACACTCCACAGGGACAGGGACAAATATTAGCTAAATAGTTTCTGGAAATTTCTGTTTCATAGACCAATGTATCCTCAAAGCTTACTACAGTAATGAGAACATAGTAATTTCAATGTTAACACATATTGTAATCTCAATAACAGCACCAGTTATAATAACCCCTTCCTATACTGCCTCCAACCCCCAATCCCCATCCCTCCTCCAAAAACTTCCTCCAAAGCCTAGAAAACAATTTCAGAAATATTTGCTGTCTGTAGTCTGGTTTGCAGGAGAACACTCTGTAGCAACAGAAATCAGGAAAAAAGGCTGAACAATGTAATTTCAAGTGAAGAAACCCTGTAGGAAGAGACTAATCTCAATAACACTCCATAAATCTCAGCTAAATAATTTTTGGAAATTTCCCTAAATCCCAATTATTGTGGCACTGGCAGGTACCATATCTCTGTCATGGTTTTCTATCTCTCAAAGTGTGGTCTGCAAGATCCCTTCAGGGGATCCACAACATTCACACTATTTTGTTTTGTATTTGTTTTTTAATTTTTATTTTATATTGGACTATAGTTGATTTACAATGTTGTGTTAGTTTCAGCTGTAGAGCAAAGTGATTCAGTTATACATATGCATATATCTATTCTTTTTCAAATTTTTTCCCCATTTAGGTTATTACAGAATATTGAGCAGAGTTCTCTGTGCTATACAGTAGGTCCTTGTGGGTTATCTATTTTATATATAGTATTGTGTATATGTCAATCCCAAGCTCCCAATTTATCCCTCCTCCCCACCTTTCCCCTTTGGTAACCATAAATTTGTTTTCTAAGTCTGTGAGTCTGTTTCTGCTTTGTAAGTAAGTTCATTTGTACCATTTTTTTGTTTTAGATTCTGCATATAAGTGATATCATATGACATTTGTCTTTCTCTGTCTGACTTACTTCACTTAGTATGATAATCTTCTGGCACACTATTTTTTTAATAATCCTAAAATTCATTCATTGTGTTGAAATTCACGTTGATGATGCAAAAACAGTGATGGGTAAAACTGCAGGGGCTTTGGCATGAAATAGCGCAGTGACAATGAACAGTAAGATTAGTCGTTGTATTCTTCACCACCATGCATTTGCAGTTGAAAAGAAAGCCAGTTTCACTTAAGGATATCCTTGATGAAGTGTAAAATTTGTTAATTTTATTAAAGCTTGACGCTTATGTACATGTCTTAATAGTCTCTGATGAAATGGAAGTGCACGTAAATTACTTCAGTATACTGAAGTACTATTACTATCTCAAGGAAAAGCACTTGTGCAGTTGTTTGAGGTATGTGCTCAAAAGGCCAATTTCTTTCAAAAAACATTATTTTTACTAGAAAAGATGAACCTAGACTATTGTTATTCAGACTTGGATATGAGGCAGATGTTCTCTCAAAAATGAATGAGGTGAGCCTGTTTCTTTAAGGAAAATAACTGGCAGAATTTTTGGCCAATAATGATAATATTTAAGATTTCAAGCAGAAGTTAGAATTTTGGACAACTTGTTACTATTATTACTTCCATGAGATTGACAGCTTCCCAATACTTGAAAACTTTTCTGATAAGATTAGTGGTGATAAAAATAAAGGTGACTGTGATAGTGTATAATGAAATACATCAATATTTGGAAGATCTGTATAACTTAGTGAATGAATATTTTCCAAATGATCAATACCTGTTGGTATAAAATCGTGTATAAAAGATCCATTGAAAATACAAGTTTATCAATAGCTTTTAATGTAACAGAATACAAACAGTTCATTGACATAGTTTCAAATTTTATATCACAACTGTTTTAAGAAACTACCTCCTGGTTGAGTTTTGGTAGAGCAGGGTTTTAGGGAATGACTAGTTTTCACTAGACAACAAAGAAGAGAAAGAAGAATCCATGTCAAGGTCAGAGCTTATACAAACTCATAGAAACATGAAAGAGCATGGTGTGCTTGAGGAATTACATATGGCTTCATGTTGCTGGGTCATAGAATGAGAAGTGAGGGGGAACAATAAGTGAACTAGATCACCAAGGGTCATGAATGAAATAATAAGAATGCAGATTTTATCATATGGTCAATTTGAAGGAACTGGAATTTGTCTAATATTTCACCTGAGAAAGTGTGGGCCATAGATTTTATTCTGGAAAGCAACTTAGAAGGCTGTTGCAATACTTCCATTAAAAAAAGTTTTGGTGTTTGGAATAAGACAGTGGTAGTGGGTGTTGGAAAGTAGAAGACTGTTTCAAAATCTGTGTGTGTTGAAATCAAAATAAATGATTTAGAGACTGAATACTGGTAATGCAAAAGAACAACAAATCTAGAATGGCTCCCAGCTTTCAGACTTTGTGACTAGAAGGATTGTAGAGTTAGTCCCTATCTACCCACTAAGTCTGAAAGCATTTTAACTACAAAATCTATTTCTTTAATAGATATAGGGCTATTCAGGACATCTATTTGCTTTTAAGTGAGATTTGGTAATTTATGTCTTTCAAGGACTTTTTCCATATCTTCTAAGTTGTAGAATTTATTGACATAAAATTGTTCATATGATTCTCTTTTAGTATTTGTAGAGTCTCTGGGAAGATCAACCTTCTTATCCCTGATAATTGTAATATGTGTGTTCTCTCTTTATCCTACTCTGTCTTTCAGGGACTCTAATTACAGATATATTAGGTCATCTAAAGTTGTCTCATGATTCACTGATGCTCTGTTCTTTTCTTCTTTCTTTCTCTTTTTCTCTCTCTCTTTCCTTCCTTCCTTTATTTTTCTTCTCCATATTTCATTTTGATTAGTTCTTATTGCTATATCTTAAAATTTTACTAACACTTTTCTTTTACAGCATTTGATCTCTGTCCATCCAGTGTATTTTTTATCTCATTCATTGTAGCCATCATCATTAGATATTTAATTCGGATCAATTTTTTATCTTTCATGTCTCTCCCTATGTAATAATTATAATAACTGTTTTAAGGATCTTGTCTGTTAATTTTAACATCTGTGTAAGTTTTGAGTCCATTATGATTGTTTGGTTTTTCTCCTTATTTTTGGTTCTGTTTTCCTGCCTCTTTGCATGACTCAGTTTTTGATTGGATATTAGCTACTGTGAATTTTACCTTGTTGGGTGCTGCATATTTTTCTATTCCTAAAAATAATCTTGAGATTTTTTTTCTGGGATGTGGTTGAATTGTTTGGAAATAGACTGATCCTTTTGGGACTTACTGTTTAGATTTGTTGACTGAGACTGAAAAAGTATTCAAACTAGTCCTAGTATTTCCCACAAACAAGTCAAGACCCTCTACTCAATGACTTGTGAATCATAAGGTTTTCCAGTCTGGCTGGTGGAAACAGGCACTATTTCTGGCCCTGTTCTTTCCTAGGCCTTGGGTAATTTTCTCACACACATTTGCTGATCAGTAGTCAGTTTAATAATGAAGGGGACCCCTCTGCAGATCTCTAGAGTTTGCTCTCTGTGCAACAATTTCCTATCTGGTACTCTGTTTTGTGAACTCTAATCCCCTTGTTCTCTCCAGACTCTCAACAATGTCTCCTCAATTTAGACACTCTTCCAGGCTCTGACTGGGTTCTTCCTTCCTGTGCCATGGCCTGGAAACTCTCTAGAGGCAGTGATAGGGAACAATCATAGGCCTCACTTTGTTCCCTGCTTCTCAGGTGTCACTGTCCTTCATTGCTTGGTGTTCAGTGATTTGAAAACCATTATTTCATGTATTTTGTCTTGTTGTTTTGTTTGTTTGCAGGTGGGAGAGTATATCTTGTCCCCCTTATTCTATGTTGGTCAGAAGTAGAAGTATTAGCTGCTATTTTTAATGTACCCTCACCCCTCTGCTAGTCTACATCTATTCAGAGACAGCACGTCCCATAATACAATTGAGTAGAAAGTAGGAATTGAAATGGAAATATCACATGGCATACTGGGAAATGTAATCCTGACAAATCATTTATATAGAAAGAGAAACAGAAATAATCCATGTAGAAGTACATGCTAGGAATTATGAGTTTTCATATATGTAATGGACTGAGTATTCAAGGAGCAACGGTGTGGAACCCAGATTAATACATGACCTAGAATCTAAGACTGATACATGAAATGAGACAGATGAAGCTATCCCACTTTGGTTGGGAAGAGTAATAAGGCTATGAAATTGCTGCTTAGGAAAACAGAAGAAGGACCTCACAAAAGACAAGAGAAAGGATTCGTAGCAATGGTCAGTGATTACTTGTACTTACCATCTTATACAACAGGAAATCAAGCTATGTGTATTTCTCTTACCAGTGGAGCATATTACTTTCCCTTCCTTGCTTCCTTCCTTCCTTAAGTAAAAATAACTAACGTTTCTTGAATATTTGCTTATGTAACAGGCACTGCTCTAAAATATACTAATTCATTTAATACTCAAAACAAACCTTTAAGTACCTTATTGTCCCCATTTTACAGAGATGAAACTGAGGCACAGACGGTTCAAGTAACTTATCCAAGGTCATCCAGCAGTGGCAAAGCTGAATTTAAGGCCAGTCAGTTTGGCTCTATAGTCCATGCCTTTAAGCACTATGCTATATAACAGTCTAGAACTAATGGAGAAACATGCTCCAAAAAGAATATTTTCCAGATAATAATATGTTATATCAATTTTTCACAACTTCCCATTATGCACATGATTGTCACCCATGAACTATTTCTAAAGATGCTTTCTAATTTCTTACTAATGGACACATCCGATATTTATCTTTCATAAGTTCTCAGTAGCACTTGACCGTTCCCTCCTCCTTGACAGATGTCATATTCTCCTGGTATCTGAGAAACTAGTTCCTTGACCTATCTCCCCTTCTCTGTCAATTCACGTAGCCAATAAATATTTGCTGAGCCATTTAATTTGTGCCATTCTTCTAGGTATTGAAGGTAAAATGAGAGATTTGAAATCCCTGCCCTAAGGAGATTGAATTCTACTGGGAAAGAAAGACAATTTAAAAGTAATGCATAATTGTGAAACTTCAAATACTGTGGAAAAGTAGGGGGATAACCAAAAACATTGCCTCGTCCCATCAAGCCTCTTAGATAGCCTCAACCACCAGAGGGCAGAGAGCAGAAGCAAGAAAAACTACAATCCTGCAGCCTGTGGACCAAAAACCACAGTTACAGGAAGATAAACAAGATGAAAAGGCAGAGGGCTATATACCAGACGAAGGAACAAGAAAAAACCACAGAAAAACAACTAAATGAAGTGGAGATAGGCAACCTTCCAGAAAAAGAATTCAGAATAATGATAGTGAAGATGATCCAGGACCTTGGAATAAGAATGGAGGCAAAGACTGAGAAGATGCAAGAAATGATTAACAAAGACGTAGAAGAATTAAAGAACAAACAAACAGAGATGACCAATACAATAACTGAAATGAAAACTACACTAGAAGGAATCAATAGCAGAAAAACTGAGGCAGAAGAACGGATAAGTGACCTGGAAGACAGAATGGTGGAATTCACTGCTGCGGAACAGACTAAAGAAAAAAGAATGAAAAGAAATGAAGACAGCCTAAGAGACCTCTGGGACAACATTAAACACAACAACATTCGCATTATAGGGGTCCCAGAAGGAGAAGAGAGAGAAAAAGGACCAGAGAAAATATTTGAAGAGATTAGAGTCGAAAACTTCCCTAACATGGGAAAGGAATTAGCTAGCCAAGTCCAGGAAGCGCAGAGAGTCCCATACAGGATAAACCCAAGGAGAAACACGCCGAGACACATAGTAATCAAAGTGGCAAAAATTAAAGACAAAGAAAAATTATTGAAAGCAGCAAGGGAAAAATGACAAATAACATACAAGGGAACTCCCATAAGGTTAACAGCTGATTTCTCAGCAGAAACTCTACAAGCCAGAAGGGAGTGGCATGATATACTTAAAGTGATGAAAGCGAAGAACCTACAACCAAGATTACTCTACCTGGCAAGGATCTCATTTAGATTTGATGGAGAAATCAAAAGCTTTACAGACAAGCAAAAGCTAAGAGAATTCAGCACCACCAAACCAGCTCTACAACAAATACTAAAGGAACTTCTCTAAGTGGGAAACACAAGAGAAGAAAAGGACCTACAAAAACAAACCCAAAACAATTAAGAAAATGGTCATAGGAACATACATATCGATAATTACCTTAAATGTGAATGGATTAAATGCTTCAACCAAAAGACACAGGCTTGCTGAATGGATACGAAAACAAGACCCATATATATACTGTCTACAAGAGACCCACTTCAGACCTAGGGACACATATAGACTGAAAGTAAGGGGATGGAAAAAGATATTCCATGCAAATGGAAATCAAAAGAAAGCTGGAGTAGCATACTCATATCAGATAAAATAGACTTTAAAATAAAGAATGTTATAAGAGACAAGGAAGGACACTACATAATGATCAAGGGATCAATCCAAGAAGAAGATATAACAATTATAAATATATATGCACCCAACATAGGAGCACCTCAATACATAAGGCAACTGCTAACAGCTATAAAACAGGAAATTGACAGTAACACAATAATAGTGGGGGAATTTAACACCTCACTTACACCAATAGACAGATCATCCAAAATGAAAATAAATAAGGAAACAAAAGCTTTAAATGACACAATAGACCAGATAAATTTAATTGATATATATAGGACATTCCATCCAAAAACAGCAGATTACACGTTCTTCTCAAGTGCGCGCAGTACATTCTCCAGGATAGATCACATCTTGAGTCACAAATCAAGCATCAGTAAATTTAAGAAAATTGAAATCATATCAAGCATCTTTTCTGACCACAACGTTATGAGATTAGAAATGAATTGCAGGGGAAAAAATGTAAAAAAGACAAACACATGGAGGCTAAACAATACGTTACTAAATAACCAAGAGATCACTGAAGAAATCAAAGAGGAAATCAAAAAATACCTAGAGACAAATGACAATGAAAACACGACGACCCAAAACCTATGGGATGCAGCAAAAGCAGTTCTAAGAGGGAAGTTTATAGCTATACAAGCCTACCTAAAGAAACAAGGAAAATCTCAAGTAAACAATCTAACCTTACACCTAAAGAAACTAGAGAAAGAAGAACAAACAAAACCCAAAGTTAGCAGAAGGAAAGAAATCATAAAGATCAGAGCGGAAATAAATGAAATAGAAACAAAGAAAACAATAGCAAAGATCAATAAAACTAAAAGCTGGTTCTTTGAGAAGATAAACAAAATTGATAAGCCATTAGCCAGACTCAGCAAGAAAAAGAGGGAGAGGACTCAAATCAATAAAATCAGAAATGAAAAAGGAGAAGTTACAACAGACACTGCAGAAATACAAAGCATCCTAAGAGACTACTACAAGCAACTTTATGCCAATAAAATGGACAACCTGGAAGAAATGGATATATTCTTAGAAATGCACAACCTGCTGAGAATGAACCAGGAAGAAATAGAAAATATGAACAGACCAATCACAAGTAATGAAATTGAAACTGTGATTAAAAATCTTCCAACAAACAAAAGTCCAGGACCAGATGGCTTCACAGGCGAATTCTATCAAACATTTAGAGAAGAGCTAACACCTATCCTTCTCAAACTCTTCCAAAAAATTGCAGAGGAAGGAAAACTCCCAAACTCATTCTATGAGGCCACCATCACCCTGATACCAAAACCAGACAAAGACACTACAAAAAAAGAAAATTACAGACCAATATCATTGATGAATATAGATTCAAAAATCCTCAACAAAATACTAGCAAACAGAATCCAACAACACATTAAAAGGATCATACACCACGATCAAGTGGGATTTATCCCAGGGATGCAAGTATTCTTCAATATATGCAAATCAATCAATGTGATACACCATATTAACAAATTGAAGAATAAAAACAATATGATCATCTCAATAGATGCAGAAAAAGCTTTTGACAAAATTCAACACCCATTTATGATAAAAACTCTCCAGAAAGTGGGCATAGAGGGAACCTACCTCAACATAATAAAGGCTATATACGACAAACCCACAGCAAACATCATTCTCAATGGTGAAAAACTGAAAGCATTTCCTCTAAGATCAGGAAGAAGACAAGGTTGCCCACTCTCACCACTATTATTCAACATAGTTTTGGAAGTGTTAGCCACAGCAATCAGAGAAGAAAAAGAAATAAAAGGAATCCAAATCGGAAAAGAAGAAGTAAAACTGTCACTGTTTGCAGATGACATGATACTATACATAGAGAATCCTAAAGATGCTATCAGAAAACTACTAGAGCTAATCAATGAATTTGGTAAAGTAGCAGGATACAAAATTAACGCACAGAAATCTCTTGCATTTCTATACAATAATGACGAAAAATCTGACAGTGAAATTAAGAAAACACTCCCGTTTACCATTGCAAGAAAAAGAATAAAATATCTAGGAATAAACCTACCTAAGGAGACAAAAGACCTGTATGCAGAAAATTATAAGACACTGATGAAAGAAATTAAAGATGATACAAATAGATGGAGAGATATACCATGTTCTTGGATTGGAAGAATCAACATTGTGAAAATGACTCTACTACCCAAAGCAATCTACAGATTCAATGCAATCCCTATGAAAGTACCACTGGTTTTTTTCACAGAATTAGAACAAAAAATTTCACAATTTGTATGGAAACACAAAAGACCCCGAATAGCTAAAGCAATCTTGAGTAAGAAAAACAGAGCTGGAGGAATCAGGCTCCCTGACTTCAGACTATATTACAAAGCTACAGTAATCAAGACAATATGGTACTGGCACAAAAACAGAAATACAGATCAATGGAACAGGATAGAAAGCCCAGAGATAAACTCATGCACATATGGTCACCTTATCTTTGATAAAGGAGGCAAGCATATACAGTGGAGAAAAGACAGCCTCTTCAATAAGTGGTGCTGGGAAAATTTGACAGATACATGTAAAAGTATGAAAATAGAACACTCACTGACACCATACACAAAAATAAACTCAAAATGGATTAACGACCTAAGTGTAAGGCCAGACACTATCAAACTCTTAGAGAAAAACATAGGCAGAACACTCTATGACATAAATCACAGCAAGATCCTTTTTGACCCAGCTCCTAGAGAAATGGAAATAAAAACACAAATAAACAAATGGGACCTAATGAAACTTAAAAGCTTTTGCACAGCAAAGGAAACCATAAACAAGACCAAAAGACAACCCTCAGAATGGGAGAAAATATTTGCAAATGAAGCAACTGACAAAGGATTATTCTCCAAGACTTACAAGCAGCTCATGCAGCTCAATAACAAAAAAACGAACAACCCAATCCAAAAATGGGCAGAAGACCTAAATAGACATTTCTCCAAAGAAGATATACAGATTGCCAACAGACACATGAAAGAATGCTCAACATCATTAATCATTAGAGAAATGCACATCAAAAGTACAATGAGATATCATCTCACACTGGTCAGAATGGTCATCATCAAAAAATCTAGAAACAATAAATGCTGGAGAGGGTGTGGAGGAATGGGAACACTCTTGCACTGTTGGTGGGAATGTAAATTGATACAGCCACTATGGAGAACAGTATGGAGGTTCCTTAAGAAACTACAAATAGAAATACCATACGACCCAGCAATCCCACTACTGGGCATATACCCTGAGAAAACCATAATTCAAAAAGAGTCATGTACTGCAATGTTCATTGCCACTCTATTTACAATAGCCAGGACATGGAAGCAACCTAAGTGTCCATCCACAGATGAATGGATAAAGATGTGGCACATATATACAATGGAATATTACTCAGCCATAAAAAGAAATGAAATGGAGGTATTTGTAATGAGGTGGATGGAGTTAGAGTCTGTCATACAGAGTGAAGTAAGTCAGAAAGAGAAAAACAAATACTGTATGCTAACACATATATATGGAATCTAAGGAAAAAAAAAAGACCATGAAGAACCTAGTGGCAAGATGGGAATAAAGACACAGACCTACTAGAGATGTGACAGGGTGAGAGAGTGTCATGGACATATATACACTACCAAATGTAAAATAGATAGCTAGTGGGAAGCAGCCGCATAGCACAGGGAGATCAGCTCGGTGCTTTGTGACCACCTAGAGGGGTGGGATGGGGAGGGTGGGAGGGATGGAGATGCAAGAGGGAAGAGATATGGGAACATATGTATATGTATAACTGATTCACTTTGTTATAAAGCAGAAACTAACACTCCATTGTAAAGCAATTATACTTCAATAAAGATGTTTAAAAAAAAATACAATTTTGCTGTGTCAAATTTTCTGTGTCCATAATTCATAGGTTATTATAATAAATACTAAATATTTCATTATCAAAAATAAAAAACTAAAATTAATTATGTAATTTTCTACCTTAGAAAATCTATAGAAAGAAGAGCATTTTAAGCCTAAAGCAGGCAGAAAAAAAGAAATAATTAAATTCAGAGCAGAAATCAATGAAATTGAAAAATAGGAAAATGATAGAGAAAATTAGTCAGACAAAAGCCAGTTCTTTGAAAATATCAATAAAGTTGTTAAACCTCTAGCCCAGCTAACCAAGAGAAAAAGAGAGAAGACATAAATGGACTTTAAAAGTAATAAATGAATACTATAATTTTGACTTATGTCCACACATTTGATAATTTAGATGAAATGAACAAATTTCTCAAAAGACACAAAGGAGACTCACACAAGGAGAAATAATTTGTATAGCTCTATATCTAGTAAAGAAAGTAAATCAATAATAACCTTCCAAAAACATAATCATCAGAGGCAGATGATTTTACTGGTGAATTCTGTCAAACATTTAACAAAGAAATGATACCAATTTTCCACAATATATTTCAGAAAATTGAAGTAGTGGGAACATTTCTTAACTCATTCTATGGGATCATAATACCAAATCCACATAAAGACATTGCAAGAAATGGAGATATGCAATTAGAAAATAAACATGTGAAAAGATGCGCCACATCATTTGTCATGAAGGAGTTGCAAATCAAAATATTAAGATATCACTATGAGCCTATTAGAATGGTTAAATTTTTTAAAAACTGACAATAACAACTGCTGGCGAGAATGCAGAGCAATAAGAATTCTCATTCATTGCTAGTGGAAATGAAAAATAATACAGATACTTTGGAAGACAATTGGTATTTTCTTCCAAAATTAAACATAACATTATCATATGGTCCAGCAATTGCACTCCCAGGTATTTATCAAATTGATTTGAAAACTTATGTCCACAAAAAACCTGCACATGAATGCTTATGGTAGCTTTATTCATAATTACCAAACCTGGAAAGTAACAAAGAAATCCTTCAGTAGGTGAATGGACAACAAACTCTGATATACCCATACATGGGAGTACTTTATAGTGATAAAAAGAAAATCCTCAGGACATGAAAAAAAAATCACTATTAAATGCATATTGCTAAGTGAAAAAAGACAGTCTGAAAAAGCTACATACTGTACAATTACATTTTATGACATTCTGGAAAAGACAAAACTATAAAAAGTCCCTGGTTGCTAGGGGTTTGGGGATGTTGATCAGGTGAGGCATAGGGGATTTATTTTAGGTCAGTGAAACTATTTTGTATGATACTATAAGGGGTGAAAACAAGACATTAAACGTTTGTCAAAACCAATTAATTTTTACAGCACAAAGAGTAATCCTTAATGTATGCATTCCAGGAAGGAATGGAAAGTGTGGCAAAAGAATCTAAATATGTTACAAATGTATTTTAAAACCTCACTGTAAGGGATGGCGGAATAAATTGCTGACCTAAGTAACTTTGGAAATGAATTCAGTCTGTAAGACTGAAGGCAAAAGGAACTGCATGTAAACACTGTACTATACTTGATAAAGAGTTCCCACTAGGATATCAATTCTGATACTGCAATATATGTATACTGAAATTTAAAAATTCAGTAAATATATGATTGATGGTGGGAGTCAGGTTTCTCATTGTTTGAGTGGGAATTTATAGATAAGGAAGAGAGGAGTATAAAATGATCCAAGTGGTAATGGATTAGAATTTGGAGACATCAGTAGCTTAATATAGAAATAGATGGAAACATATACAAATATGTATAGATATGTGTATTATTTATAATATAATTAGTATACACACATATATTTCCTTGTTATGTCAGCTAAGAGAACCTATAACTAACAACACCCCAGTAGCAATGAGCACATCCAGATTTTGTTTCTAAGACCACTCTCCAATAAAAGTGACAAGGCTTCTTGGAGAAATGGCTGATCATAGGACTGGGGCAGAAAATATATAGATAAACATGGAGCATATTTTAGTACCTAAAACTAAGGAAGTTCTCAAAGAAAAAAAGAAGAAAAAAGAAAAGGAAAGAAGAAAAGAATAAGAAAACCACATTGATGGGGGTAGGGAATACTCAAATGTACACAGGAGCCAATTGAAATATCTCCCAATGGATAAAACTGGAAGATTTTTAAGCAATAAAATACCTCAAAGTATAAAATAAAGATCCATGAATCCATACTGGTATAAATAAATGGCTGAATAAATAAATAAATGGGGAGAATAGGCATATGTCCCATGCAAAATAATTCCAAATAATATATGTAGATACTCCACTTTTAAGGACATAGTGCATAAGTCCCCACTCAAGTGTGGGCTGTGCATAGTGACTTTCTTACAAAAAGTACAGTATGGAAAGGGAGAGAAAAAAGGTTAACTTTACAGTGAAGTGCCTGACAAACACTATGTTAAGCCAGGTGATCAAGTTAACATCAACAGTTAACTTTGATGTTAACTGTCACTTTACCTCTGTAGTCTTTCAACCCAAAACACATAATCCCAGTCTAATAACAGTAATAAAAAATCAGACAAATCCCCATTTATGGATATTCTACAAAGTAACTTGAACAGTATTCCTCAAAACTGTCAAAGTCAGCAGAAACAACAGCAACAACAAAGGAAAATCTGAGACATTGTCACAGTCAAGAGGAGTCTAAGGAGACATGAGAATTAATTGTAATGTGGAATCCTGGATGGGATCTTCAAACAGAAAAAAACAGTAGAAGAAAACTAAGGGAATCTGAATAAAGGTTGGATATCAATTGATAAAGAATGTTTGATATTGGTTCATAAATTATAACAAATGTACCATTCTAATGTAAGATGTTAGTAATAGGGGATTCTATTACTAGAATGTGTGTGTGGGGGGGGGGTATATAGAAACTCTCTGTACTGTCTGCCATAATTGTGTGAATCAAAAACTATTCTAAAATAAAGTTTATTTTTAAAAAATCTGTTCCTAGGAGCTAAGAACCTCTAAGGATATATAGGAATAGTCAGATTTAGGAAACCAGAATAGCAATAATCAAGTCACTAAATGTATTTTACATTGGTTTGTCATGGATTTCAGGAAGTTTTTTTTTTTTAATTAATTAATTAATTAATCTATTTTTTGGCTGTGTTGGGACTTTGTTTCTGTGCGTGGGCCTTCTCTAGTTGCGGCGGGCGGGCGCCAGTCCTCATCGCGGTGCGCGGGCCTCTCACTATTGCGGCCTCTCTTGTTGAGGAGCACAGGCTCCAGACGCGCAGGCTCAGTAGTTGTGGCTCACGGGCTTTGTTGCTCCGCGGCATGTGGGATCTTCCCAGACCAGGGCTCGAACCCGTGTCCCCTGCATTGGCAGGCAGATTCTCAACCACTGTGCCACCAGGGAAGCTCCAGGAAGTATTGAGTACATGTTTTAGGACAAGTGATAGCAATCACAGATGTTCATAAAGTTGTCAATATTTCTCCAATTCACTAACTGCTATTGGCAGGTGCTGACATAGTCTAACAGCTGCCAACACCAGAAGGTGTCATATCCCATGAGTAAAAATAATGAGTCCTTATTCCCTAACAAATAAAACTAGATCATCTTCATTAAATAAGTTGGTAATTCTCTTTATATTGGGAGCAATAGATATTGCCAAGTGGAAAGGGATTTTTATTCTTCTTTCTTTATCTGGAACCTCAGTCAATAGTGCAAGGCTTCCTGGAATAGGAAACGAGAGTAGACATTTATTTATATAACTATTCTCTTTATGTAGGATTCTTTGGGGACTTTTGTCATGTTTGTGTGGTTAAAAGGCTGATGAATCTCTTTTTCCTTATGTGTGTACTTTGCTACAGGAAGAGGATGTATATAAGAGATAAAAGTTCAAGGCTGAATAAAGGTTTAAAGAAGTTCTTTAGGTTAAGCCTCAATTTGTCTGTTTTTTCTTCTTTGAAAAATAATTCTAGAGAAGAACTAAGGCTAATATTTTTTTGTATTTCCCTTGGGGAAGTTCACTGTTTATGAAATGGAGGTTTACTTCCTTTTCTTTTCATATCATTATAAGTAATCTTTCACATGTGTAAAGGTGTATAGCTTTCAGTGCAATAAAAACATTGTCTTCCAGAAAGCCTTTGGTGTTCTCTTATATGTATTTTACAGGGTTTGAGCATATGACTCTCATGGTCTATATCAGCCTTTTATTAAATATTGTTTTATGCTAAAAGCTAACATAGCATTATTACTCCATGCTATTTTTCAAAAAAACAAATGTCCAGAATCTTTTCCTTTAAAATAATTTAGCATTTTTATAAAAAATATTTTTTAACTTGCTACCCATATTTTAAAAATAGAATAAAATAATGATTGGGGGAAAAAGTAAATTCATAAGGTGAATAAAATATTAGTAAGTTATCATCAGTCATACTTCATTTTACACCCTGAAGAGCAATCTAGGGAAGAAAAGTGTCCTTATTGGATAAACCAAGAACCAGAAGTATCTCCAGTATCTCCAAACAATGGTTGAGGTTTATATTTAATAAAATTAAAAAAAAAAAACCCAAAATATGACAAAGCAGCTTGAAATAGCAGGGAAAAAAAGTGTTAGACTGAACTAGCAACCATTTATTTTTTGGCACATGTTATTTGGAAGATTTAACCAGAAACTTTAAATATCAGCTAATTTTTGTTCTGCCTTCATGAAAATTTTAAAAGAGAAAATTTATAGCAAGTCCATCAAAATATTAATAAAAACATAGGCCAAACAGATTTACCAATACTTACTTACGTCTATAATTTCTCCAGTACAGCAGCTACCTACCTAATAATTATAGTCTCCTGTTGACACCAGTGGCCTAAGGCTGTGTATACGAGCCAATGTATCTACCGCCATTTTTTTCTGAGGTTTTCTGACATATTTTGTCAAATTTTGTTCCACTGGATACAAGTTGGAAACTTGGTTATGACTGAATGTTGATGTAAACTGTAACTAACAAAAGACTAGTTACCTTCCAGGCAAGAGGAAGAAAGATCTGAGATACTAGCTGGCTAAGGAAAGCTGAGTGAGGAGAAAAATGGCTTGAAGGAGCAATGCTACCACTGCCTGCCTCCTTAGTCAAGAAGAGTGAATCCTGACTACAACCTTCTACAGTAGGCCTTTTGCTTTTTTCTTTGTCTTCTTTTTTTTCTTAACATCTTTATTAGAGTATAATTGCTTTACAATGGTGTGTTAGATTCTGCTTTAAAACAAAGTGAATCAGTTATATATATACATATGTTCCCATATCTCTTCCCTCTTGCATCTCCCTCCCTCCCACCCTCCCTATTCCACCCCTCTAGGTGGTCACAAAGCACCAAGCTGATTTCCCTGTGCTATGCAGCCGCTTCCCACTACTATCTATTTTACGTTTGGTAGTGTACATTTCTCTAATGATTAATGATGTTGAGCATTCTTTCATGTGTTTGTTGGCAATCTGTATATCTTCTTTGGAGAAATGTCTATTTAGGTCTTCTGCCCATTTTTGGATTGGGTTGTTTGTTTTTTTGATATTGAGTTGCATGAGCTGCTTGTAAATTTTGGAGATTAATCCTTTGTCAGTTGCTTCATTTGCAAAAATTTTCTCCCATTCTGAGGGTTGTCTTTTCATCTTGTTTATGGTTTCCTTTGCTGTGCAAAAGCTTTGAAATTTCATTAGGTCCCATTTGTTTTTGTTTTTATTTCCATTTCTCTAGGAGCTGGGTCAAAAAGGATCTTGCTGTGATTTATGTCATAGAGTGTTCTGTCTATGTTTTTCTCTAAGAGTTTGATGGTGTCTGGCCTTACATTTAGGTCTTTAATCCATTTTGAGTGTATTTTTGTGTATGGTGTCAGGGAGTGTTCTAATTTCATACTTTTACATGTACCTGTCCAATTTTCCCAGCACCACTTATTGAAGAGGCTGTCTTTTCTCCACTGTATATTCTTGCCTCCTTTATCAAAGATAAGGTGACCATATGTGCATGAGTTTATCTCTGGGCTTTCTATCCTGTTCCATTGATCTGTATTTCTGTTTTTGTGCCAGTACCATATTGTCTTGATTACTGTAGCTTTGTAATATAGTCTGAAGTCAGGGACCCTGATTCCTCCAGCTCAGTTTTTCTTTCTCAAGATTGCTTTGGCTATTCGGGGTCTTTTGTGTTTCCATACAAATTGTGAGATTTTTTGTTCTAGTTCTGTAAAAAATGTCAGTGGTAGTTTGATAGGGATTGCATTGAATCTGTAGATTGCTTTGGGTAGTAGAGTCATTTTCACAATGTTGATTCTTCCAATCCAAGAACATGGTATATCTCTCCATCTATTTGTATCATCTTTAATTTCTTTCATCAGTGTCTTATAATTTTCTGCATACAGGTCTTTTGTCTCCTTAGGTAGGTTTATTCCTAGATATTTTATTCTTTTTCTTGTAATGGTAAATGGGAGTGTTTTCTTAATTTCACTTTCAGATTTTTCATCATTAGTGTATAGGAATGCAAGAGATTTCTGTGCATTGCAATTGTATCCTCCTACTTCACCAAATTCATTGATTAGCTCTAGTAGTTTTCTGGTAGCATCTTTAGGATTCTCTATGTATAGTATCATGTCATCTGCAAACAGTGACAGCCTTACTTCTTTTCCAATTTGGATTCCTTTTATTTCTTTTTCTTCTCTGATTGCTGTGGTTAAACTATGTTGAATAATAGTGGTGAGAGTGGGCAGCCTTGTCTTCTTCTTGATCTTAGTGGAAATATTTTCAGTTTTTCACCATTGAGGACAATGTTGCCTGTGAGTTTGTCATATATGGCTTTTATTTTGTTGAGGAAAGTTCCCTCTATGCCTACTTTCTGGAGGGTTTTTATCATAAATGGGTGTTGAATTTTGTCAAAAACTTTCTCTTCATCTATTGAGATGATCATATGGTTTTTCTCCTTCAATTTGTTAATATGGTGTATCACATTGAATGATTTGCATATATTGAAGAATCTTTGCATTCCTGAGATAAACCGCACTTGGTCATAGTGTTTGATCCTTTTAATGTGCTGTTGGATTCTGTTTGCTAGTACTTTGTTGAGGATTTTTGCATCTATGTTCATCAGTGATATTGGCCTGTAGTTTTTTTTCTTGGTGACATCGTTGTCTGGTTTTGGTATCAGAGTGATGGTGGCCTTGTAGAATGAGTTTGGGAGTGTTCCCCCCTGTGCTATATTTTGGAAGAGTTTTGAGAAGGATAGGTGTTAGCTCTTCTCTAAATGTTTGATAGAATTCGCCTGTGAATCCATCTGGTCCTGGGCTTTTGTTTGTTGGAGGATTTTTTTTAACATCTTTATTTGAGTATAATTGCTTTACAGTGGTGTGTTAGTTTCTGCTTTATAACAAAGCGAATCAGTTATACGTGTACATATGTTCCCATATCTCTTCCCTCTTGCGTCTCCCTCCCTCACACCCTCCCTCTCCCACCCCTCTAGGTGGTCACAAACGACCGAGCTAATCTTCCTGTGCTATGCGGCTGATTCCCACTAGCTATCTATTTTATGTTTGGTAGTGTTTATATGTCCATGCCACTCTCTCACTTTGTCTGTTGGAAGATTTTTAATCACAGTTTCAATTTCAGTGCTTGTGATTGGTCTGTTCATATTTTCTATTTCTTTCTGGTTCAGTCTCGGAGGGTTGTGCATTTCTAAGAATTTGTCCATTTTATTGGCATATAGTTGCTTGTAGCAATCTCTCATGATCCTTTGTATTTCTGCAGTGTCAGTTGTTACTTCTCCTTTTTCATTTCTAATTCTATAGATTTGAGTCTTCTCCCTTTTTTTCTTGATAAGTCTGACTAATGGTTTATCAAGTTTGTTTATCTTCTCAAAGAGCCAGCTTTTAATTTTATTGATCTTTGCTATCGTTTCCTTCATTTCTTTTTCATTTATTTCTCATCTGATCTTTATGATTTCTTTCCTTCTGTGTACTTTGGGTTTTTTTTTTTTTGTTCTTCTTTCCGTAATTGCTTTACATCTAAGTGTAGGTTGTTTATTTGAGATGTTTCTTGTTTCTTAAGGTAGGCTTGTATACCTATAAACTTCACTCTTAGAACCGCTTTTCCTGCATCCCATAGGTTTGGGTCGTTGTGTCTCCATTGTCATTTGTTTCTGGGTATTTTTTGATATCCTCTTTGATTTCTTCAGTGATCTCTTGGTTATTAAGTAGTGTGTTGTTTAACTTCCATGTGTTTGTATTTCTTACAAATTTTTTTCCTGTAATTGATACCTAGTCTCATAGAGTTGTGGTTGGAAAAGATACTTGATACGATTTCAAATTTCTTAAATTTACCAAGGCTTTATTTGTGACCCAAGGTATGATCTATCCTAGAGAATGTTCCATGAACACTTGAGAAAAATGTGTATTCTGTTGTTTTTGGATAGAATGTCCTATAAATATCATTTAAGTCCATCTTTTTAATGTATCATTTAAAGCATGTGTTTGTTTGCTTATTTATTTTCATTTTGGATGATCTGTCCATTGGTGAAAGTGGGGTGTTAAAATCCCCTACTATGATTGTGTTACTGTCAATTTCCCCTTTTATGGCTGTTAGTATTTGCCTTATGTATTGAGGTGCTCCTATGTTGGGTGCATAAATATTTACAATTGTTATATCTTCTTCTTGGATCTATCCCTTGATCATTATGTACTGTCCTTCTTTGTCTCTTGTAATAGTCTTTGTTTTAAAGACTATTTTGTCTGATATGAGAATTGCTACTCCAGCTTTCTTTTGATTTCCATTTGCATGGAATATCTTTTTCCATCCCCTCACTTTCAGTCTGTATGTGTCTCTAGGTGTGAAGTGGGTCTCTTGTAGACAGCATATATATGGGTCTTGTTTTTGTATCCATTCAGCCAGCCTGTGTCTTTTGGTGGGAGCATTTAATTCATTTACATTTAAGGTAATTATCGATATGTATGTTCCTATGACCATTTTCTTAATTGTTTTGGGTTTATTATTATAGGTCTTTTCCTTCTTTTGTGTTTCCTGGCTAGATAAGTTCCTTTAGCATTTGCTGTAAAGCTGGTTTGATGGTGCTGAATTCTCTTAGCTTTTGCTTGTCTGTAAAGCTTTTAATTTCTCCATCAAATCTGAATGAGATCCTTGCTGTGTAGAGTAATCTTGGTTGTAGGTTTTTCTCCTTCATCCCTTTAAATATGTCCTGCCACTCCCTTCTGGCTTGCAGAGTTTCTGCTGAAAGATCAGCTGTTAACCTTATGGGGACTCCCTTGTATGTTATTTGTTGTTTTTCCCTTGCTGCTTTTAATATTTGTTCTTTGCATTTAATTTTTGATAGCTTGGTTAATGTGTCTTGGCATGTTTCTCCTTGGATTTATCCTGTATGGGACTCTCTGTGCTTCCTGGACTTGATTAACTATTTCCTTTCCCATATTAGGGAAGTTTTCAACTATAATCTCTTCAAATATTTTCTCAGTGCCTTTCTATTTCTCTTCTTCTTCTGGGACCCCTATAATTCGAATGTTGGTGCGTTTAATGTTGTCCCAGAGGTCTCTGAGACTGTCCTCAATTCTTTTCATTCTTTTTTCTTTATTCTGCTCTGTGGTAGTTATTTCCACGGTTTATCTTCCATGGCACTTATCCGTTCTTCTGCCTCAGTTATTTTGCTACTGATCCCTTCTAGAGAATTTTTAATTTCATTTATTGTTTTGTTCATCACTGTTTGTTTCCTCTTTAGTTCTTCTAGGCCCTTGTTAAACGTTTCTTGTATTTTCTCCATTCTATTTCCAAGATTTTGCATCATCTTTACTATCATTATTCTTAATTCTTTTTCAGGTAGACTGCCTATTTCCTCTTCATTTGTTAGGTCTGGTGGGTTTTTGTCTTGCTCCTTCATCTGCTGTGAGTTTCTCTGTCTCCTCATTTTGCTTAACTTACTGTGTTTGGGGTCTCCTTTTTGCTGGCTGCAGTTTCATAGTTTCCATTGTTTTTGCTGTCTGTCCCCAGTGGCTAAGGTTGGTTCAGTGGGTTGTGTAAGCTTCCTGGTGGAGGGGACTGGTGCCTGTGTTCTGGTGGGTGAGGCTGGATCTCGTCTTTCTGGTGGGCAGGTCCACATCTGGTGGTGTGTTTTGGGGTGTCTGTGCCTTTATTATGATTTTAGGCAGCCTCTGTGCTAATGGATGGTGTTGTGTTCCTGTCTTGCTAGTTGTTTGGCATGGGGCGCCCTGCACTGTACCTTGCTGGTCATTGAGTCGAGCTGGGTTTTGGCGTTGAGATGGAGATCTCTGGGAGATTTTCACCGTTTGATATTACCTGGAGCTGGGAGGTCTCTTGTGGATCAGTGTCCTGAACTTGGCTCTCCCACCTCAGTGGCACAGCCCTGACGCCTGGCTGGAGCACCAAGAGCCTGTTCTCCACATGGCTCAGAATAAAAGGGAGAAAAAAAAGAAAGAAAGAAGAAGATAAAATAAAATAAAATAAATTAAAATAAAATAAAGTTATTAAAATAAAAAAATAATTATTAAGAAAAAAAATTTTTTAAGTAAAAAACAAAAAACAAAAAAACGGACAGATAGCACCCTAGGTCAAATGGTAAAAGCAAAGCTATACAGACAAAATCACACACAGAAGCATTCACATACACACTCACATAAAGAGAAAAAGGGACAAAAAATATTTATATCGTTGCTCCCAAAGTCCACCTCCTCAATTTGTGATGATTCTTTGTCTATTCAGGTATTCCACAGATGTAGGGTACATCAAGTTGATTGTGAAGATTTAATCCTGCTCCTGAGGCTGCTGGGAGAAATTTCCCTTTCTCTTCATTGTTCGCACAGCTCCCGGGGTTCAGCTTTGGATTTCGACCCGCTTCTGCGTGTAGGTCGCCTGAGGACCTCTGTTCTTCGCTCAGACAGGACAGGGTTAAAGGAGCAGCTGCTTTGGGGGCTCTGGCTCACTCAGGCCGGGTGGAGGGAGGGGTACGGATGCGGGGCGAGCCTGCAGCGGTAGAGGCCTGCATGACGTTGCAGCAGCCTGAGGCGTGCCATGCGTTCTCCCGGGGGATTTGTCCCTGGATCACGGGACCCTGGCAGTGGCAGGCTGCAAAGGCTCCCGGGAGGGGAGGTGTGGATAGTGACCTGTGCTTGCACACAGGCTTCTTGGTGGCGGCAGCAGCAGCCTTAGCTTCTCATGCCCGTCTCTGGGTCCGCGCTGATAGCCGCGGCTCACCCCCATCTCTGGAGCTCCTTTAAGCGGCACTCTTAATCCCCTCTCCTCACGCACCAGGAAACAAAGAGGCAAGAAAAAGTCTCTTGCCTCTTCGGCAGCTCCAGACTTTCCTGGACTCCCTCCAGGCTAGCGGTGGTGCACTAGTCCCTTCAGGCTGTGTTCACGCCACCAATCCCAGTCCTCTCCCTCGCTGGGATCTGACCTCCGAAGCCTGAGCCTCAGCTCCCAGCCCCCGCCCGCCCCAGCACGGGAGCAGACAAGCCTCTCGGGCTGGTGAGTGCTGGTCGGCACCGATCCTCTGTGCGAGAATCTCTCCCCTTTGCCCTCTGCACCCCTGTTGCACTCTCCTCCGTGGCTCCGAAGCTTCCCCCCTCTGCCACCCGCAGTCTCCCGCCCATGAAGGGTCTTCCTAGTGTGTGGAAACCGTTCCTCCTTCACAGCTCCCTCCCACTGCTGCAGGTCCCGTCCCTATTCCTTTGTCTCTGTTTTTTCTTTTTTCTTTTGCCCTACCCAGGTACGTAGGTGTTTCTTGCCTTTCGGGAGGTCTGAGGTCTTCTGCCAGCGTTCAGTAGGTGTTCTGTAGGGGTTGTTCCACATGTAGATGTATTTCTGATGTATTTGTGGAGAGGAAGGTGATCACCATGTCTTACTCTTCCGCCATCTTGAAGCTCCTCCTGGGCCTTTCGCTTTTTTTTTTTTCTTTTAGTTGATTGTAGAATCCAATTATACTTAGGAGCTAAAAAGAAGTAGATATAGCTGTTTAAAGCATCATTGTTCAAATGAGTGTTTTTCATTCAAACTGTTGATCACAACCCATTAGTGGGTTAAGAAATCAATTTCATAGGTCATGGCCATCATTATTTTTTTAAAGTGATAATATAGCATATAAGGTACCAGAGTGCATTACATGTGATAAAGTAAATATTGTTTCATAAAATTTTGGTTTAAGTCATATAAATAAAAAACATATGTGTTTACTGGGTCATGGTGTAAAATGTATTTTTTCCTGTGGGTCATATTTAAACAGTTTGAAAGAGTTATGTATATTGACTCGGTTTACTTTTGTATGTCATTAACATTAAATAAACATCAATACTGAAGATAAAAAGTATTTTTATGTTAAAATATCCATGCTTTTATTCTAATCCTATTATATGAGGAAATTTACCTTAGAAAGTGGCATAACTTGAAATTTTGCCATAATGCTTTGTTTTGACAAGTAGCATGGCACAAGAAATTTTAGAGAAAACTTGCCTGGGTTCCACTTGCAGATGAATCATTTATTTATAAGCTTTGTGACCTTGCAAAAGTTGCTTGGCACCCCAATTTCCTCAGCTGTAAAATGGGACTTTCTATATATTTGAATATTGTGAGGAATAAATGAGAGAAGCTATTGAAAGTATGGCACAAGACTAATATTTATTGAACACTAAGTGCTAGATAGTGCATTAAGTTCTGTAATCAACTCAATACTTTCTGGGTCATATCATGGCTTTTCTGGCTCACTGATAAATCTCTATTCTGTTTCCAGTTCTTTTTTGCTTCCACTCACAGATTTTGCCTGAACGTACTCTAATAATCACCAGTCAGCCCCTCAAATATTCTAAGCAGTTGTAAAGTAATTTCACAGTGTTTCTGTATTGGACAATGTTAGGTATTTCAAAATGAAAATGAAAGATTTCTGGTTAATCAAAATATCATATATATATAGTATATTTATTGCACATAGTATATTATATGTATAATATATAAATATAATATATATAAAACTAGTATCTTTGACTCTCTGTTTCTAAACCCTAAAGTCCTGGTTTCTGTGGTTCCTCCACCCATTTTTAGTTTCTCCAGCATCCTTCTAAGCTATGTGAGTTAATTATCTTCTTAGATTTGATTTAACCTAATTTGAGTTGATTCTTGTCACTTGGAACTAAATGGGTCCTGATGAGTCACTTCTGTAAACATATGCAAATAAATCCAGCCTTCCTATCTCTTGACTTTGTATAGTGTTTTCCCCTTGAGTTTCTTGATTAATTTCTTGATTAAGAAATTTATTGTTTATTGTTCTCTGTATTACTCTTATCACATGATAAAGTCTATTTTTTTTTTTTTTTTAGTACCAGAACAATTTCACTGGCCTAAAGGGTATAGCAGGGGTTACTGGCTGTATGCTGCTTAGAATGATCATAAGTATTTCTGTAGACTACAAATGGCACTCCTGATGCAGATACAATACATGGCTGAAGATTGTACGTGTATATATGATTGTATGTGGGGGTGTGGGGGTATGTGTATGTTTAGATGGGTAAGAGTGTCTAGATAAAGAGAGCTAAGGAGTTTTCAATTGGTCACCCAATGAAATAGTGCTTATCAAAAGCAGTAAAAATATTGCTATTTTTTCCTTTATAAATTTGTTCCTAGCATATTTTAGGAACTATCTTGACCAATTCTTTTCAGGGAACTTTCATCATCCACCTTGGGAGTCATATATCTGGGAATACGTGGAAGTGGGAAGAGGTGCCAAAAGTACAAAATTACAGAGTTTTTTTTTATGTTTGAAAACTGATATTGATACAACTTTACTCCAAAATAATCTGAAAGTATAATTTCTTACCCCTTTTGCATATACTCATTTCCAAAAAGTATATCTGTTCTGGAATCCAGTGAGGTTTTCTTTCTCAATGCAAACCCAGTCATTCATGTCAGAGGTTCATACACTATCACACTTATCAAGAAAGACTTTCCAAAGATTAGAATTGCAATTTGCAAACGAGGTAAACTCCACGAAATCATCTCCAGGCAAACTGCAGATACAAATGCTTCAGTTCCATAAATGCCATAGGCTGATAGTAGACTTATTGGTCTACACTTAGTCATCAAATACATCTTCACTTCATTCCGGGGCAGTCTATCCACCATCTGATGTTTCATACTGTGACTCAGACTCTGTCAAAACCATGCCAATGCAATGCAGCCACTTCACCCAGAAGGCAAGTTAAATAAATGTTTGGGAAATCATTGACTTGATTATTTGTAATTATGTAGAGTGAGCAAACAACTGATCAGCTGAAGACCTTATTTTTTAACCCATTGTTTTAGCATCATGCAAAATAAATTTAATATGTGAAAGAGCTTCCTTTTTTATAGTGTTGTTGTGGTTGCTGCTGTCATTATTTTCTCTCCTATTATAGATAAAAGTGTTCCATTTGGGGTCCCTATAACACTACTTCTGAATGTGATCTTCCCAAAATGCTATTATAGATTACTAGCAGATACTAAATGATTGCTGTGGTATTCCACAGGTGTATTTTCCCATAAGATGTTCAACATAGCATAGCAAAGCATAAGTAAGAGTAGTTTCAGAATGATTGCACTGCAGACATTAACACTAGGGTACTGAGAATTCTACCTTAGAATTTGAAGTGAAAAATATATTTTCACTTACAGTATTATGAAAAGAAACTAATAGACACCTGTAGGGAACATACTTTCTCATCAATCAATGAACAAGCATATTTTTCTTATAGTAACAGGGGCCTAATTGATTTAACATGCATAAAGTGAGGACAGGAGGGAAGAGATAGTGAGTTACATATTATGTACCATGGAAAGCTTGGTAATTTCCTTTCAATCATTTTTGAAATGAAATACATTTTTTTCCATGAATGAGGCCCTAAGTCTTTTTTTTTTTTTGAATTTTATTTTATTTTTTATACAGCAGGTTCTTATTAGTTATCTATTTTATACATATGAGTGTATATATGTCAATCCCAATCTCCAATTCATGCCACCACCACCACCACCCCACTTTCCTCCATTGGTGTCCATATGTTGGTTCTCTCCATCTGTGTCTCTATTTCTGCCTTGCAAACTGGTTCATCTGTACCATTTTTCTAGATTCCACATACATGTGTTAATATACGATATTTGTTTTCCTCTTTCTGACTTACTTCACTCTGTATGACAGTCTCTAGGTCCATCCACGTCTCTACAAATGACCCAATTTCGTTCTTTTTTATGGCTGAGCATATCCATTGTATATATGTACCACATCTTCTTTATCCATTCATCTGTCGATGGGCATTTAGGTTGCTTCCATGACCTGGTTATTGTAAAGAGCACTGCAATGAACATTGGGGTGCATGTGTCTTTTTGAATTATGGTTTTCTCTGGGTATATGACCAGTAGTGGGATTGAATACATATATCCCCATATCCCCTCCCTCTTGCATCTCCCTCCCACCCTCCCTATCCCACCCCTCTATGTGGTTACAAAGCACTGAGCTGATCTCCCTGTGCTATGCGGCTGCTTCCCACTAGCTATCTATTTTACAGTTAGTAGTGTATATATGTCCATGCCACTCTCTCACTTTGCCGCAGCTTACACTTCCCCCTCCACGTGTCCTCAAGTCCATTCTCTACGTCTGCATCTATTACTGTCCTGCCCCTAGGTTCTTCAGAAACATTTTTTTTTTAGATTCCATATGTATTTTAGCATACAGTATTCGTTTTTCTCTTTCTGACTTACTTCACTCTGTATGACAGACCCTAGGTCCATCCACCTCACTACAAATAACTCAATTTCATTTCTTTTGATGGGTGAGTAATATTCCAATGTATATATGTGCCACATCTTCTTTATCCATTCATCTGTCAATGGGCATTTAGGTTGCTTCCATGACCTGGCTATTGTAAATAGTGCTGCAATGAACATTGGGGTGCATGTGTCTTTTTGAATTATGGTTTTCTCTGGGTATATGCCCAGTAGTGGGATTGCTGGGTCATATCATAGTTCTATTTTTAGTTTTTTAAGGAACCTCCACACTGTTCTCCATAGTGGCTGTATCAATTTACATTCCCACCAACAGTGTGAGAGGATTCACTTTTCTCCACATGCGCTGCAGCATTTGTTGTTTGTAGATTTTCTCATGATGCCCATTCTAACCGGTGTGAGGTGATGATAACTCATTGTAGTTTTGATTTGCATTTCTCTAATAATTAGTGATGTTCAGCAGCTTTTCATGTGCCTCTTGGACATCTGTATGTCTTCTTTGGAGAGATGTCTATTTAGGTCTTCTGCCCATTTTTTTATTGGGTTGTTTGTTTTTTTAATATTGAGCTGAAGGAGCTGTTTATATATTTTGGAGATTAATCCTTTGTCCGTTGATTCATTTGCAAATATTTTTTCCCATTCTGAGGGTTTTTTCATCTTGTTTATAGTTTCCTTTGCTGTGCAAAAACTTTTAAGTTTCATTAGGTCCCATCTGTTTATTTTTGATTTTATTTCCTTTACTCTAAGAGGTGGGTCAAAAAAGATGTTGCTGTGATTTATGTCCTATGTTTTCCTCTAAGAGTTTTAGAGTGTCCGGTCTTACATTTAGGTCTTTAATTCACTTTGAGTTTATTTTTGTGTATGGTGTTAGAAACTGTTCTAATTTCATTCTTTTACATGTAGCTGTCCAGTTTTCCCAGCACCACTTATTGAAGAGACTGTCTTTCTCCATTGTATATCCTTGCTTCCTTTGTCATAGATTAGTTGACCATAGGTGCGTGGGTTTATCTCTGGGCTTTCTATCCTGTTCCATTGATCTATATTTCTGTTTTTGTGCCAGTACTAAATTGCCTTGATTACTGTAGCTTTGTAGTATAGTCTGAAGTCAGAGAGTCTGATTCCTCCCATTCCATTTTTCTTTCCTCAAGATTGCTTTGGCTGTTCAGGGTCTTTTGTGTCTTCATACAAATTAAAAATTTTTTTGTTCTAGTTCTATAAAAAATACTATTGGTAATTTGATAGGGATTGCATTGAATCTGTAGATTGCTTTGGGTAGTATAGTCATTTTCACAATATTGATTCTTCCAATCCAAGAACATGGTATATCTCTCCATCTGTGTGTATCATCTTTAATTTCTTTCATCAGTGTCTTATAGTTTTCTGCATACAGGTCTTTTGTCTCCCTAGGTAGGTTTATTCCTAGGTATTTTATTCTTTTTGTTGCAATGGTAAATGGGAGTGTATCCACAATTTCTCTTTCAGATTTTTCATCATTAGCGTATAGGAATGTAAGAGATTTCTGTGCATTAATTTTGTATCCTGCAACTTTACCAAATTCATTGATTAGCTCTAGTTGGTTTCTGGTGGCATTTCTAGGATTCTCTATGTATAGTATCATGTCGTCTGCAAACAGTGACAGTTTTACTTCTTCTTTTCCAATTTGTATTTCTTTTTCGCCTCTGATTGCCATGGTTAGGACTTCCAAAACTATACTGAATAATAGTGGTGAGAGTGGACATCCTTGTCTCGTTCCTGATCTTAGGGGAAATGCTTTCAGTTTTTCACCATTGAGAATGATGTTTGCTGTGGGTTTGTCATATATGGCCTTTATTATGTTGAGGTAGGTTCCCTCTATGCCCACTTTCTGGAGAGTTTTTATCATAAATGGATGTTGAATTTTGTCAAAAGCTTTTTCTGCATCTATTGAGATGATCATATGGTTTTTATTTTTCAATTTGTTAATATGGTGTATGACATTGATTGATTTGCGTATATTGAAGAATCCTTGCATCCCTGGGATAAATCCCACTTGATCATTATTTATGATTCTTTTAATGTGCTGTTGGATTCTGTTTGCTAGTATTTTGTTGATGATTTTTGCATCTATATTCATCCGTGATATTGGTCTGTAATTTTCCTTTTTTGTAGTATCTCTTTCTGGTTTTGGTATCAGGGTGATGCTGGACTCGTAGGACGAGTTTGGGACTGTTCCTTCCTCTGCAGTTTTTTGGAAGAGTTTGAGAAGAATGGGTGTTAGCTCTTCTCTAAAAGTTTGACAGAATTCACCTGTGAAGCCATCTGGTCCTGAACTTTTGTTTGTTGGAAGATTTTTAATCACAGTTTCAATTTCATTACTTGTGATTGGTCTGTTCATATTTTCTATTTCTTCCTGATTCAGTCTTGGAAGCTTATACCTTTCTAAGTATTTGTCCATTTCTTCCAGGTTGTCCATTTATTGGCATAGAGTTGCTTGTAGTAGTCTCTTAGGATGCTATGTATTTCTGCAGTGTCTGTTGTAACTTCTCCTTTTTCATTTCTAATTTTATTGATTTGAGTCCTCTCCCTCTTTTTTTTGGTGAGTCTGGCTAAAGGTTTATCAATTTTATTTACCTTCTCAAAGAACCAGCTTTTGGTATTATTGATCTTTGCAATTGTTTTCTTTGTTTCTATTTCATTTATTTCTGCTCTGATCTTTATGGTTTCTTTCCTTCTACTAACTTTGGGTTTCGTTTGTTGTTCTTTCTCTAGTTCCTTTAGGTAAGGTTAGATTGTTTATTTGAGATTTTTCTTGTTTCTTGAAATAGGATTGTATTGTTATAAACTTCCCTCTTAGAACTTGTTTTGCTGCATCTCATAGGTTTTGGATCGTTGTGTTTTTGTTGTCATTTGCCTCCAGGTATTTTTTGATTTCCTCTTTGATTTCTTCACTGATCTCTTGGTTATTTAGTAACGTATTGTTTGCTTACATGTGTTTGTGTTTTTCACGTTTTTTCCTTATAATTGATTTCCAATCTCATAGCATTGTGGTCGGAAAAGATGCTTGATATGATTTCAATTTTCTTAAATTTACCGAGGCTTGATTTGTGACCCAAGATACAATCTATCCTGGAGAATGTTCCATGTGCCCTGTGAAGAAAGTTTAATCTGCTGTTTTCAGATGGAATGTCCTATAAATATCAATCAAATCTATCTGATTTTTGTGTCATTTAAACTTGTGTTTCCTTATCAATTTTCTGTCTGGATGATCTGTCCATTGGTGTAAGTGAGGTGTTAAAACCCCTCACTATTATTGTGTTACTGTTGATTTCCTCTTTTATGGTTTTTAGCATTTCCCTTATATACTGAGGTGCTCCTATGTTGGGGACATATATATTTATAATTGCTATAACTTCTTCTTGGATTGATCCCTTGATCATTATGTAGTGTCCTTCCTTGTCTCTTGTAACGTTCTTTATTTTAAAGTCTATTTTATCTTATATGAATATTGCTACTCCAGGTTTCTTTTGATTTCCATTTGTATGGAATATCTTTTTCCATCCCCTCACTTTCAGTCTGTATGTATCTCTAGGTCTGAATTTGGTCTCTTGTAGACAGCATATATATGGTTCTTGTTTTTGTATCCATTCAGTGAACCTGTGTCTTTTGGTTGGAGCATTTAATCCATTCATGCTTAAGGTGAATATCGATATGTTTGTTCCTATTACCATTTTCTGTTCTGTCTTTTTTTTAACATCTTTATTGGAGTATAATTGCTTTACAATGCTGTGTTAGTTTCTGCTTTATAACAAAGTGAGTGAGCTATACATATACTTATACCCCATATCTCCTCCCTCTTATGTCTCCCTCCCACCCGCCTTATCCCACCCTTCTAGGTGGTCACAAAGCACCGAGCTGATCTCCCTGTCCTATGCAGCTTCTTCCCACTAGCTATCTATTTTACATTTGGTCTATTACCATTTTCTCAACTATTTTGGGTTTGCTTTCATAGGTCCTTTTCTTCTCTTGTGTTTCCCACTTAGAGAAATACCTTTAGCATTTTGTGTAGAGCTGGTTTTGTGATGCTGAATTCTCTTAGCTTTTGCTTGTCTGTAAAGCTTTTGATTTCTCCATTGAATCTGAATGAGATACTTGCCAAGTAGAGTAATCTTGGTTGTAGGTTCTTCCCTTTCATTACTTTAAATATATCATGACACTCCTTTCTGGCTTGTTGAGTTTCTGCTGAGAAATCAACTGTTAACCTTTTGGGTATTCCCTTGTATGTTATTTGTCATTTTTCCCTTGCTGCTTTTGATAATTTTTCTTTGTCTTTAATTTTTGTCAATTTGATTACTATGTGTCTTGGCGTGCTTCACCTTGTGTTTATCCTGCCTGGGACTCTCTGTGCTTCCTGTACTTGGGTGGCTATTTCCTTTCCCATGTTAGGTAAGTTTTATGACTATAGTCTCTTCAAATATTTTTTCGGGTTCTTTCTCTCTCTCTTCCCGTTCTGGGACCCCTATGATGAGAATGTTCGTGTGTTTAATGTTGTCCTAGAGGTCTCTTAGGCTGTCTTCATTTCTTTTCATTCTTTTTTCTTTATTTTGTTCCATGGCAGTGAATTCCACCATTCTGTCCTCCAGGTCACTTATCTGTTCTTCTGCCTCAGTTATTCTGCCATTGATTCCTTCTAGTGTATTTTTCATTTCAGTTATTGTATTGTTCATCTCTCTTTGCTTATTCTTTAATTCTTCTAAGTATTTGTTCTTTAATTCTTCTAGGTCTCTATTAAACATTTCTTGCATCTTCTTGATCTTTGCCTCCATTCTTTTTCTGAGGTCTTGGATCATCTTCACTATCATTATTTTGAATTATTTTTCTGGAACGTTGCCTATCTCCACTTTATTTAGTTGTTTTTCTGGGGTTTTATCTTGTTCCTTCATCTGGTAGATAGTCCTCTACCTTTTCATTTTGCCTATCTTTCTGTGAATGTGGTTTTCATTCCACAGGCTGCAGGATTGTAGTTCTTCTTGCTTCTGCTGTCTGCCCTCTGGTGGATGAGGCTATAAGCGACTTGTGCAAGCTTCCTGATGGGAGGGACTGGTGGTGGATAGAGCTGTGTATTGCTCTCATGGGCAGAGCTCAGTAAAACTTTAATCTGCTTGTCTGGTGATGGGTGGGGCTGAGCTTCCTCTGTGTTCATTGTTTGGCTTGAGGCGACCCAGCACTGGAGCCTACTTGGCTCTTTGGTGGGGCTAATGGCAGACTCCTGGTGGGCTCACACCAAAGAGTACTTCCCAGAACTGCTGCCAGTGTTCTTGTCCCCGAGTGAGCCACAGCCACCCACACCTTTGTAGGAGACCCTCCAACACTAGCATGTAGATCTGGTTCAGTCTCCTATGGGGTCACTGCTCCTTCCCCTGGGTCCTCATGCGTGCACTCCTTTGTGTGTGCCCTCCAAGAGTGGAGCCTCTGTTATCCTCAGTCCTGTCAAAGTCCTGCAATCAAATCCTGCTAGCCTTCAAAGTTTGATTCTCTAGGAATTCCTCCTCCTGTTGGTGGACCCCCAGGTTGGGAAGCCTAACGTGGGGCTCAGAACCTTCACTCCAGTGGGTGGACTTCTGTGGTATAATTGTTCTCCAGTTTGTGAGTCACCCACCCAGTGATTATGGGATTTGATTTTATTGTGATTGCACCCCTCCTATCGTCTCACTGGCGCTTCTCCTTTGTCTTTGGAGGTGGGGTATCTTTTTTGGCGAGTTCTAGTGTCTTCCTTTCAATGATTGTTCAGCAGTTAATTGTGATTCTGGTGCTCTTGCAAGAGGTAGTGAGAGCATGTCCTTCTACTCCACCATCTTGAACAAATCTGAGACCCTAAGTCTTTATCTTTTATTTTAAACAACTATCTTCTTGAATCTCAGATTACTTCTTGAGTCTCAGATTACTCTCATCAATGACCTCTTTATTTTCCAGAGAGATATTATATTATCACAAGACAGGATAGCTACTTAATTTCTGGGCCACCTAACTTCTCCATGTGTGCAGATTACATTTAATACACCATGTGGTGCAGTAACTGATAATAAAAGAAATGTATATTCAGATCAAAATAAATTCTGTGAGAGGTTTCACATGAAAGAGAGGTTAATGGATTTCAGGAAAGAAATGGACAACAGTGTTTTGTCATTCAGTTCTAGTGAGTTTTAATGATTGTTGGTACTTGCCCTTTCCTTATCATAATAATTTATAATAAATGGAAACACAGGAGATATTTCCCATTAGCTGAGAAAGAGCAGGTTGACCAGTGACTTGTACATGCTTGACCTGTCCCTCCACAACTTATTTAAAAACAAAATGAAGGTTCTATGAAAGATAGCTCTGTTCTGAAGAAACAAGTTTGATTAGGAATTCATTTACTGGTTTGACTAGTAACTGTGCACAGCACATACATAAGGCCTTTTCTAGATTAACTTTGGAATTAGTGGCATGAGTGGTGAAGAGTGTCTTAGGAAAAACCTTGAGGGAGGCAAGTTTTTCCTAAGAGCACTCAACACATCAGGACTTGGTATCACTTTACACAGTAACCAGTGAATTAGTCAATCTCTCTGAGCAATCCAAGTGTTACCTAAAAAATTATCATAAGCAACTTTGTGAACAAGAAATAATTTCACAAAAGGGTTAAAAGATGACCAATAAATGTCATTGGTGCTAGATTTTAAAGGGACCCCTTCTGAACCAAACAAGTTTCCATAGGCTGAATCATTCTCTCCTTAATTCATCTCCCATACTGTGTCATTTTTCTCTCCTTTGAGGTCACGTAGCACTTTTCTGTATCTCCATTAGGGGACCTGTGACTTTCTACTGTCTTATCTTCCTCTACTAGAATGGAAACTCTTTTAGGGATCTGACTTTTTCATCTTTGTATCCTGCACAGTTACCTGCATATAGGAGTGGCTCAATAGTTGTTGAGTAAGTAAATAACTCAAATGACCACAGATTCATTCACAAAATCCCAGAATGATGGGAGGTAGCTTCTGGAACAATAAAGAGACAGTTTTAAGCTGAATTAAAGGAAATACTATTACAAAGTTGATAATATAAATTTTTATGTTTCAAGGAATTATAAACACTTAAAAAAATGAGGAACAATTTTTTATTCAGCAAGTTTTTAATTGAGTTTCTGCAGTATACTACTTTACAAGGAGCAGTGGCTATAAAAATGAATAAGACATGGTATCTTTCCTAAAGGAACATGAATGTGCTAATCTCATGCAAGGCATACTTTTTTGGGGAGGTGAGTATTAAATCTACAAAGAGTTATTAAGAGAAGCCAAGGATTTCTTTTTGGTGATTATAGTGTTAATCTTAAAAGAATTTGTCACAGAAGGAAACTATGTCTATCTAAAACCCATCCCATAGTGCTGTCTCACTACTAGATTCAGAGCATGGATGATTAGACATGACCACCTCTCAATTGCCTTGCCTCCCTGAAGATCTTGTGTACTTACTGTGATAATGCAACTTAAATAGAATTAACATGGATTCCATTTACATGCAACTTGCTTACTAGGAGTTGTCTCACCCTCTGCAACCATCAGAAAAGCTGACATGACCAGCACAATCTCTACACAAAATGAATCACACATCTCATATTTATAGACTCAAATCATTTATATATAAATACTATTAATAGTTTCTTAATTTTGGGAATGTGTATGTGACCATTAAAAGTTGAATTATAATAGATCAGTGTTCTAGTGCAGTTGTAAAATTTCGTCTCTAATTAAATGTGACTTTTTGTACTTGGTCTTGTACTTTTTGTCTTTTGGGAGATGGACACTCCTCAGAATATTTAATAGGAGACATCTGCTGAAAAGTTTTATTTTCATAAGTGAGGAGATATGGATAGTTCACAAGATGAATTCCCATTAATTTTCCCTTTCATCACTAGTGATTATTTCATCTAATAAACTACTCAAGATTTTAAATATTATTTCCAATGTTCTTTAAAATAGGCTTCAGGTTGCCTTCCCCCTTTCCCCTTTACCACCCTACACTGTATAAAATCTTGAATCAGAATGAGTTTAAAATTATTTTCTGCTAACAGATATGCATTTATTAAGAACTTGGGAAGTACTTGACTAATATGAATTGGTTTTCAGGCAAAAATTTGTTTTAGTTTGGGCTACAATAACAAAATGCCATAAAATGGGTGGTTTATGAACAACAGAACTTAATTTTTCACAGTTCTGGAGGCTGGAAGTTCAAGATCAGGGTGCCAGCCTGGTCTGGTTCTTGTGAGGGCCATCTTCTGGGTTGCAGACTGCCAACTCACATGGCAGAAAGAGGGCAAGAACTCTCTGGGGACCCTTTTATAAGGGTACTAATCCCATTGATGAGAGCTCCATCCATATGACCTAATTATCTTCAAAAGGCCCCACCTCCTAAGATAATCACATTAGGGGTCAGGATTTCAACATATGAATTTTGGGAGGAAACAAGCATTTGGCCTATAACAAATTTTTCTAACAAAAATCTCTGAGATGCATCTTACAACATTGTCATTTACCTCCAAATTACTAATGCAATAATGCTATGAAGAGAGTTGTCACTGATAATAATAATAAGCAATAACAATACCATTTACATAGCTCCTTTCATCTTGAATATTCTGAAAACATCCTGTAAAAGAATCATTTCTGATGTTTAACCATCTCTGGGGAAAACTTGGGATCTATTTAACAGATGGCCATCAGTTAGAGACAGGAAGTGAAGAACATGTTTCCCAGCAGAAACCACTGGATATACAACATAATTACCTAATTTAGAATTGGTTTAGGACAGTGGAACTAATTAATGTCCATATCCTTGAAAAAGTGGCACTGGGATAGTTAGTGAGTATAAAGTGATCAGGACTTCAATTGTGCATCTTAGCTAAAAAACAAAGCTTCCAACAACAGTATCTTTACAAATGCTGATTCACTGCTGCCTGAACACTGAGTCACAGTGTGAAGCAATCAAGAGATGTGATCATTTCTTAGCTGGAAATATAATGTACACGCACAAACACACACAGGAATATAAAAAGTCTGTGGATTTATTGAGTGAATTTGCAAATGTAGTCATGTGTCCTAACATCAAATGCCAACTGTTAATTTTACTATGCAGCTTCCCTGCTTCTTGATTCAACAGTGCAGGTGTACCCCATTACATGGGATTCACCAACGAGAAATTCACCATAACAGAAAAGTAGGAAATAAATTCAATATATGCTTCCAGAAACCTCACATGAACAGAAACTTGCCAGTAGACAAATAGCTTCCAGGAGCATATACAAAATGCGATCTCCAGTTATCTGTACCTTGCCACAGAAACAGCAGGATGTGACCAGCTGCTACTCGTATCTCCCACAGCCTGATCTTGGATAAGCCATCAAATCTAGGCTGTGGCAGTAGGGGATAAGAAGTTGCCTGCATGAAGCAAGCATTTGACATTAAGCAAGGTGGAAAGATCAGGGCTTCCTGCATCCTATGCCTGAATTGAGCCATGGCTTCAGGCAGGTGGCAGATGTTCTGAGTTAGTGGAGTAACTATACCCCTCTTTGTGCTATAATCACCCAGAGGCAGGAACAGCAAAAAAATAAAATAAAATAAAGTAAAAATTCGGGAACACATTCCTTACATTATTATAAAGATCAATGGAAAAAGATCATTTGTTTTATAGAAATTTGCTTTACGAGCAATTTTTCTGGGTGGTAATTATTAGTTAAATCAAGTAGTGCTCAAACATGGTGTGATCTACTACTAATTAAATGGTTAAATATTGGAAAGACAACAATAATAAAAAAATTTTTTGAACATTTAATAAAATAGTTCAGGGGAAAAATAGACCCCTTGAATAATTCAGCTGGATATTTGGTACGGAGATCTCATGTCTTTATTTCTAGGGATATTTTTAGGCTAACATCGGGGTATGAGGCTCTTCCTATCTTTCTAACTCCCACCCCATCACATTAATTAGTAACAACTGTAAATCCTTAGGATAGGAAGTGGAGTAAGGCCAATTTCCTAGACTCAACTCATGTTGCTATATAAATTCGAATTAGGCAATGTCAAAGAGTGAAATCTAGGATGAAGTGCAGTAAAGCTTATCTGACATCTTTAGGCACGGGGGTGGGATGGGGCGGGGGGGCCCTTTACATAAGTGCTTTTCCATATAATGATGTGAATCTCTACTGGCCTGATTTTTTAAATTTGACCTATGTTTAAGAACAAAATTCTAAAATGAATATGACATTCCTCTAACTCCCTAAAGAAAATATCCATTAGATAGTTCAATAGGATTATTTTTAATAACTTCTGATTATTATAAATAATGATCATTTTGTGTTGAAAAAGAGTGATGCTCTCAGATGTTATGGAGTTTGTGGGTTGTTTGCCCAATTGGTCAGCAAAACCATATTTTTTATGCTTCAGTCTGCTATTTATGGCTGTCCTGTCTCTAAGGATTGTCAGCTATCACATCAATGTGCCTACAATGTACGCCTTCTTTCACCAAATTTCAAGTTTACCATTATTGTTGTATTTTGCATTAAGACACAAAGTAATAAAGCCTATAATAATCTGACACCAATAGAAATGGGACATTGTATCATGGGCTTGATAACAAATATTTCAGTTTCTTGTCTGATTCTTGGTAATGTTTTGGATGGCTGAAAATTTCAAAGTCCAGTCTCCAAATAAAAACTAACTTACAGTTCACAGTACTTCATTATAAAAAAAGGAATCAGGAAAGAAACAGAGTCATAGTGGCCAGGATGGGTACAAAGAATTTTCAGAGAGAAAAACTTTAATGCCAAGCCTAAGAAAGAAATTCAGTCTCAACCCTCAGTAGAATTGTTCTAAATTTGGTTTCTTTATAAATAACCTTAATGATATAAATCTTAACATTAAGGTTATAAGTAATAACCTGCAAGAACAATCTTAATAATATAATTCCAAGGCAGCCATTTACAATGTTTAAAATTACAATTGACCAAACCTTCTTTCATACTTTCAGCTCTGATTGGTATCTTTATACAATCAGTTTTATTTATTCTAGATTGGATCACTGAAGCTAAAGGAATAAGTGTAATGAATATTTCCAAGTACGTAAGGTCAGCTATCATGTCCAACATGTATCTTTTATTTTCCTCCATTGAAATCATCCGGAGTTGCCTCACCTCTTTCTAAAATGGTATTGTTTCAAGTCTTCCAATAATCCTTATTACTCCTCTGTCAACGTGCTGCATTTTCTCAATGGGCATTCAGAACTGGGTACAATGGTTTGATTGTAATTTTGCCAGTGTAGACAAAGGTTATGTGCTACTTTATCTAAACTGCAATGCTTTTCTGAGGGCTTTTGCAGTCATAGCACTCTGTATTTTATTTTACCATCTTTTTGGTATTTTTAGATATTTAAAATCCAATATGTTAGGGAGTATTTTTGACATAATTTCACATTTTATGCTGCATACTATGAATGATGGGATGGTTTGTTTTCTTAGCGGGTGCTTTTCCTACTGTGTCTACTAAGGAACTTTTTGGACTGTTGGTCTAAGGTCCCTTTCTTTTAATTTTAATATAATTATATTTTATTTTTAGGATCCTTGAACAGATGCCAAAATACTCAAAAGGAAGTTCCATTTTAGGCAAGCTATAATTGGATAACTGGATCATTAGTAAAACTGATTTTTGCCAGTGTGGATGTCCTGGAAACTAGAATAGGAGTTCAACTACTGTTGACCCTTGAACAACATGGGTTTGAACTGTGTGGATCCACTTATGTGCAGATTTTTTTCAATAGTAAATGGTGCAGTATTACACGATCCACAGTTGGTTGAATCTCTGGATGCAGAACCGAGGATACAAAGGAACCTTAGATACAGAGGGCCAACTATAAACTATATGTGGATTTTCAACTGCATGGAGGATTGGTGCCCCTAACCCTTGCATTGTTCAAGGGTCAACTAAGCTCAGGATACCATTCTTCTTTAACCCAACCTAAGCTTACATTAGCTTTATTGGCAGCCCTATTATGCTCTTATAATATTTTGAGCTCCCTGTCAATTAATAACCTTAGAATCTTAAAAATATGTTAAATTTATTTTTCACTGTAGCAGGAACACAACATGAGATCTACCTTTTTAATGAAATTGAAGTCCGCAATACAGTCTTGTTAACGATCGGCACAATATTGTACAGTATATAGTACTATAGGCACAGCAGATCTTTATAACTTACTCATCTCGTATAACTGAAATTTTATATTCATTGAGCAGCAACTCCCTCCCCCCCTTCTTGTACCTGGCAACCAACTTTCTACTCTCTGTTTTTATGAGCTTGATCATTTTAGATACCTAATGTAAGTGGAATCATGCAATACCTGTCCATCTGTGACTGGCTTATTTCACGTAACATAATGTCCTCAAGGTTCATCCATGTTGTCACATATGGCAGGGTTTCCTTCTTTTTTAAGGCTGAATAATATTTCAGTGTATTTATACACCCCATCTTCTTTATCCATTCATCCATCAATGGACATTTAGGTTATTTCCATAACTTAGCTATTGTAAATAATGCTGCAATGATATGCAAGTGCAGATATCTCTTTGAGATCCTAATTTCAATTCTTTTGGATATATGCCTCAAAGTGGGATTTCTGGGTCATATAGTAGTTCTATTTTTAATTTTTTGAGGAACTGCCATACAATTTTCCATAGTGGTGTCACCATTTTACATTCCCACCAACAGTGTACAATTTCTCCACATCTTCACCACCACTTGTTATCTTTTGTCTTTTTGAGTAAAGACATCCTAATAGGTGTAAGGTGACATCTCACTTACTTCTAGGTGATCCAATTTGTTTGCACATAATTGTTCATAATAGTCTCTCATTATCCTTTATATTTCTATGGTATTGGTCTTAATGTCTCCTCTTGTATTTCTGATATTATTTATTTGAGTCGGCTCTCTTTCTTAGTTTATCTAGAAGTGTGTCAATTTTCTTTATCTTTTCAAAACACCAACTCAAGTTTTGTTGATCTCTTTTATTGTTTATCTATCTCTGTTCCATTTATTTCTGCCTGCTAACATTTTTTTCCCTTTCTTCTGCTAACTTTGGGCCTAGTTTATTTCTCTTTTTCTAGTTCCTGTATTAAGTTAGGTTGTTTATTTGAGATCTTTCTTTTTACTTAATGCAGGCATTTATAGTCTCTGGGTATCAAGTCTGGCTAGCAGGTGCCCTCACAGTGGTGGTGGCACTGGTGTCTGATACATGAACACCCATGGGCAGCGATGGAGCTGGGGTCCCTAGTGCAGGTGTACATGGTGAGTTAGTAACTCTGGCATCTGGAGTGCTGGCTATTTCATAGCAGTGGTGGCTCCAGTGTGTGAGATGTGGGTACATAGAGTGGCCTCAGGGCCGGAGTCTGGAGTGCAGGTGCATGTGCGGCAGCTATAGCTCTGGGGTATGGAGCCTGTGAGGAGTTGGGAGTGGCAACCCTTGTCCCAGTATGGTGCAACAATATTTCCTTCTGTGGGGGTGGGCAGTGCATCTCCCTTCCCAGGGTGATCCATGGTGGCGATGGCTGTTGGTTAACTCAGTGTTTAAATTTGCCAGTGTCCTCTGCAGAGCAGTCTGCTGGGATCCATGCCAATGAACACTATGATATCCTCCACTTTGAAAGCTGCAAGGAATCTGCAGCTGTCACAGGGGCTGTTGAGGTCTTCAGCAGCAAAGGATGCTGGGGTTCTCCACAGAGCAGGCAACTGGGGAGTGTAATAGCACCCACCATGTGGCTGATACTGATAACCCTCACATTCTTTGCTCCTAGCTGTTTCCAAACATCTTAGCTAAGCTGATCTCCCCAGCAATCCTTTCTGTGCAATTATTCTCCACTTTTTGCTCCACTGTGTTACTATAGGTTCTTCATTGGACTTTTGAGCACTCCCAGGGCTATTTTCTTTGTGGATAGCTAATTGTTTTCATTGTTGTTGTTGTTGTTGTTGGAAATGAAGGCTGGTATCTCTTATTCTGCCATCTTGTTGACATCTCCAGAGTCTTTTTTAAATATTATATGTTAAACTCATTCTGCTCTTAAACCAAACTTACTCTTTGTTATATTTGACAAATTATGGTATGTCTGTAGCCAAGTACTCATTAGATCTTGTTTGTTATCCTGGCCATCAATAATGTGTTGAGATTGTTTTCTTTGATCCTTGATCCTGTGAATTTGATGTTTATATTATCAATATGCTCATCTTGGACATTGATTCTTAAACAAACATTTTTGACTAACTAATTTATGCCAAACATGGGAATGGTGAATATGAAATGTCTGGCCTCATAGTGTTCATAGGCTGGTGGGGCCATTCCTAAATATAGAAAGCAGAGCAGGACCAAGGACAGATTCCTGTGGTGTTTCACTAGAAAGCTTTCTGTAAGTTGACTTTTGCTCATTTGATTGGCACCTTTTGGGTATTGTTTATTAGCCAGCTATGAATCAACATCACTATCCTTATACCAGTCCCACATTTTGGTATATCTTACCAAGATAATGTGAGAACCTGTCATATTCCTTGGAAAAATCCACATACACTATCTGTAGCATTCTCCTGATTAGTAAACCTTGAGGGGAATGGGAGATAGAACAAATGGCAAGGAGGGTCCAAGTGATGCGTTATTTGTTTTCATTTGAGAGCTAGCATGGGATGGAGTGGCAGAATAGGTAGTTTGGAAAAGATGACTAGAATGTAAGGAGATAATAAGGTGAGGAAGAACAAGAGAAAGATCCACAGTTATATGAATAGCAAAATGCATGGTTGTGAACTCTTTTGGCCTCTGGATAAATGCTGCCAAATAGGAAACATTTTCCATGTGCCTGACCAGAAGACCCAGCTACATGCTGCTCTTCATTTTAGTTATATTCTAAAAGCTATGGTTTGTTTTTCAGAAAAGCTGTCCTTTTACATTTTCTGCATGATGCAGTGAATTGCAATGTTCATGTCAGATAGCATTAATCTGAGAAGAAAAGAGGACAGTGCACCTTCAAGAAATGGAGTCATTTTCTTCTGCTTGCTTTCCTTTTCTATTTATCAGCATGAGAATATATGTAACTCTGTGAGTGGAGTTAAACATTTTGATCACAGGCTATCTTCTTTAAAAAGAAAAACAAAAAAATTAATGCAAATTAAAAAATAAAAGGAGGGCTGCCTTCGAAAACACAGTCCTGAGGTATTTTTGACAGAGTTACTCAAATAGTCTAGAAAGGAAAATTGCCTATTTGGTGCTGCTTTAATGAGTCTCAGAACATTTAAAATCTGAAGTGTGATGAAAACAAACAAACAAACATAAAAACACTGGAATATGAGCAGGACACTTGGATTCCACTCCTGGTTTTCTGTATATTATGGGCAACTCACTTCTCTTTTCTAAGTAAGGTCGTCCTTCTGATAATTAAGAGGGTTAGACATCATTTCAAAGGTACTTTTAGCTCTGATTCTATTCCTTACAAAGGAAGCAAAATACTATGAAAGCTGATAATGACTTTCCTGTGTATTCTTGAAATGGGATGGCATAAAGTTGAGTCTGTCTTACAACAAGACTTTTCTAAAAAAACTCTATTATTAAACCTTCTTGAAAGGGGGTCAAGACTGTGGAGTCTTCCACTGAATTTCAAATAGGCTGAGGCTCTTGTCTTACTATGGTTCTCTGAAACTTTAGGTCTGGCTCTTCAGATCATGGAAGAATTTGGCTTACTGCACCCTCCCCTGTGATAGTTCCCTCATCTGCAGTGAGAAAAAAAGCCTTGTCCCTCTCTTATGCAGGCCACCCTCAAAGTTCTCTCCTCTGTTGGCTGGAGAGGAAATGCAGAAGCAAGCACTGTTAGGCCTGAAGTAAGTACCTTGTCAGAGAAGGTTCAAACAGGACTGACTTTAGGGTTGTTTATTTTTGGATGGCTGCTGGGAACTAGGCTGAAGCTAAGCTCATGATAGGGTTGCAAAGGGAAGGGACTGAGTCAGGAATGGGTCATGGGAAGTAAGGTGCTCTGGAAGCAAGGTCATCTGAGGCTTAGTCTTAGCCCTTCAAAAACCCTAAGAATTTGGATAAGACCCTTTTACAATTGTGGGTTTCAGTTTCTTCATCTATAAACTGACGGGGTAGCTTAAGAGAGGAATCTCATACTCAGATACTTTCAGGGACAAAACTGAGTGTAAGACAACAGGGAATGGTGAGCACCTAGGGGAACTGAAGGATTTATGCTTTGCCTAAAGGAATTCTAACTAAAAATTATTTTAGAACTCTGATACAAAAGTATCTGCTCTATATCATGCAGCATTCTCCAGAGAAACAGAACCAATAGGATGTTTGTTTGTGGTTTGTTTAAAAAGGCTGGCTCGTGTGATTGTGGACCTGTCAAGTCTGATTTCTGTAGGGCAGGCCAGCAGGCTGGAACTCCAGATAAGAATTGATGTTGTGGTCTTGAGCCTGAATTCCCTAGGGCAGGTTACCAGTTGGAAACTCAGGCAGAATTTCTGTGTTATGGTCTTGAGTAAAAGAATTCCTAGTCTCCAGGAAACTTCTGTTTTTACTCTTAAGTCTTTCAACTGATTGGATGACGCCTACCCGCATTATTGAGGGCAATCTCTTTTATGTAAAGTCAACTGATTGTAGTTATTTACCACATCTGCAACACTTTCATGGTGAAATCTAGACTAGTGTTTGACCAAACAACCATAGCCTAGCCAAGTTGACACACAAAATTAACCATCACATGTTCTCATATAGACTCCTAGACTATACCATTTCTAAGGGTCTTTCAAGCACTGATCTCTTATTATTTGCTGGTAGTACTTTTAAAATCTAAACCAAAAGTCCAAGTCCTACTCCAACTAAAACACATAAAAGCATTTCTATATAGAAATGTTATTGTTTTTGGGTAAAAATAAGAGGAAGCAAGACTGGACATCCACTTCTGTTCCAGTGTAGGCCCATGGCCCTTGTAACACTTTGTCTGAACATTGCCCTCAAAATAATCCTAAACTTTTATCATCTTTCAATCCTTATACAGTAGTTGTTCATACTTTGCTCATTGCTTTTATATCAGTCAACTGGAAGGTGTGGCATATTTGGACGGATTTATTGGCAATGCCTGATTTGACTTTTCTAGCATTAAAAAAAAATTTTTAATAGGCATGGGTATAATGAGAGCAGGGGCAGCGTTGTTTCTTAGACTTTGAGAGCTCACTTGTATCTGTTGAAAATCTATACCCTTTGGACAAGATTATTCCCCTCTGGGCTTCATAGTATTAACTGTACATTTCATTTCTCAGAGGCTATGCATATTTGTTTTGGTTAATCTTCTTGAAAATAAAGATATTAGGAAACAAAACAAATCATCGATTTGTACTTACCGTTATACGTCAGCATGCTTGGAACCTTACTTCCATAATGAGTGAGGCTAAGGTTCTAGATGAGCCTGCCTCCTGTCAGTGACATTTGGCAAAATTGGGATTATTGCATTCTAGCCTCAGGGGGCTCACTGATTTTCCTTATAAATGTTGGGACCATATTTTACAGCCCCAATCCACACATTTCTCCTGAAAAAAAAAAAAGTAAAATAATTAAATATCAGGATTGAATATGCAGATTTTAGAAATTTGGGGATGAACATCATAATTTTGTGCTTTTCAAAGAGGGGCATTAAATACCCATGTGTAAAGAGAAGCTATAACAGCTATAAATTATTTTATTTAAAACTGAGTAGAAATACTGCCTTCTAGAACGCTTTCTAACAAATAGACAGTTTTGAGGCTCTCTTCAATACAAATTGGGTTTTCTTATGGAGAATTACACTGAAAATTCCCTCAATCAAAACAGAGATCCATATTGTCCAAGAAGCAGTTAGCCTGCCAAAAAGGCAATTTCTAAAATTTGAAGGAAAAAAATCTGTTGTATTTCTTGTAAAGTGATTCTAGCAACTTTTAACATCTCTATTCAGACTAGGAACAAGGATAATTTTAGGTGTTATCCTATGTGACTATATGGCAGATTCCAGGTGGTAGGTGTCTTTGAGAGACCTTGGAATAAAGCCATCATTCCTGCAAAGAAGGCCCAGGAAAAACAACCTATGCAAGAAGGGTAAAATTCTGCAGAATTGGTAAAGCTACCCTTAGCTCCATATTCTATTTCTCAACCTCTGCAGTTTCAGACATCCTGTTCTTTTCCTGAGTTATAACTTCAGAACTGTCTTAAGAGCCTATTATTCACTTACTAAATTACCCCCCATCTTTGCCAGTGTCTTTCAGCTAAATTCCCCACTGTAGCTGCTTAATACTAACTCAGCACAATCTTGGTATCTACCTGGCCCCAAACCCTATACGATACCAGGTAAAGCATTCTAAAAGATGTGAAAGAAATTCTTCTCTTATATTAGCTAATGCCTGTGAAATTCATATGTCATTAACTTTATTATTATTATTTTTTACAATTACACGAATGGCATTTCTTTTAAAAAAGCATGATTGACACAAATCATAAGAATAACATTTACACCAGGCTGATGGGAAATGTTTCTTTGAGGAAAATACTGTCTTGAAGTCTTTCCAAAGTAGCTTATTTCTTCTTGAGTAATTCAATAAATGGAACAACCACTCAGAAACTACTCTCTTATTGGTCATAATGCTCTTCTCAATTGAACATCACATACGTCAAGATAAAAGCTTGGAAGAAATATTTAAGTATCTCAGCCTGATTTCACTTTAATTAATACTAAGTGAGACAGAAATGCACAGTAATAATTGACAACTAGATATTTCAATTGCTGAGACTTTAGAGTGTCTAGAGACAGAAGAAAATAAATTAGACCCCACAGATAACTTTATATTACATGGGACTATTCAAGTTTCTTTCATTCTTAGAGTGAACGTAAAATTTATCATTCAAACCAGAACACTTTTGAGAGTAAATGAAGCAGTATTAAACATTACACCAAGATAAAATGAGTTACCCAGAGCCTTTCCCAACAAACAAGAGCACAGAGTAACCCTAGGGATATAGATTTTGTTATTCTGTTTGACCTCATGCCCAAATCAGAAAATGACAAAATGTAAAGGATGGGCATTAAACACAAAAATTACAGTGATTCTAAGAGTTACGAGCTAGATGCTTCTAACACTATTATAAGAGACCATTTTTTATATCTATATACACAGATATTTTCTTCAGTATTCACATCCCTTTGAAATTGTCTTCCTTTTAATTCTTAATTTCTTAAGTGTGTTTTTGGTACAAGCCTGAAATCATCATTAAATTGCCACAGATGGTTCTGCCTTGATCATATTTTTCTTCAGTCTTTCCCTTCATGTATCTAGGAGCTAGCTCTCTACTTTGATTTGCCTGAGATTTTGAAAACTAGAAATGCAAACATCATTTTACACCATAAACTGGACTAAATTTCTTTTCCTCCTCAGAATTCTTTGGAGGATCTTTGTTAACATTAGTTGAAGTTGTGTGGCTCTTCCTAGCCATGTTGCATGTGGATTATTTCCCTGAAATTTGTTTGAACTGATTTATTCTTCATGACCAACTGAAGGCATTTATCAAAATCATTAAAATAAACCCACTTTTCATTCATTCATCTGTCCAGGTGTTCTAGACAGATATGTTTGATGATCAAGGCAGCATCTTAGTAGCTGGATGAAATATTCAAATATCAAATTGGATTATAATTATGTTGGAGGAATGCACCTCTAAACTCCTAGAAGAATATTTTGGCAATTTTAACTAGTAGGTGCTTAAATAGCTCACATATATTTTAACTTGAAAAATGCATATATGTTTTTCTAAAAAGACTGCACAAACTAATTAGTGAGCATTAATACCTTTTTCTTGTATGATAGTTTCTTCTAGAGAAGTACTAGATAGAGATAAGAGAGTCTGTTATTCTTCTAAACCGATTTTCTTAACTTTTCCTTGTAAGAATTTGAGAATTGGAACAAACCTTTATGGTGCACTTTAGGATATGAATAATAATGTTTCTATATGAAATGGAATCATTTTATATGGTACATACAGAAACAAGTTTTGTTTTTATTCTAGGGTAGAGAGAAATTAAGACTTAATAGAGTAACTTTTAAGAATTGCCTCTCTGGAATAGGAATCTGTGCCCTTTAATACTTTGAAACACTCTGCTTCAATATAAAAAACATTTAACTCTATAATGAAAATTACAAAGGAAAATAACATCTGATTTAATCAGAATTGTTTTAACCAAAATAGACACTGAGACACTAAACCAGAAAATCTAGAGTACGTTTGTTGACTCAAGATCCTAATTTACATCCAAATCGACTTCCTTAGTTCTGAATTTGCCATATTATGACGCTTCGCTGAAATGTTTCTTAGACCCATTGTGCAGATGGCTGGACCTAAAACGTTGCCAGAGTTAAAGGCAACCAGACGGTCATGAATCCAAATTACTATGTGGCATTAAAGGAGTGGTTTAAATTACAGGAAAAACAGCAAAATTATTCTCTCAGGGCAGAGGAGGTGATCAAGATAAGTAAACTAGATAACAGAAGTTGGTAATATTAGCTTGTGTGGTCAGGGCTGCAATATGAGACTCCGTGGCCTAATGAACATACTCAAGTTTTGTGATTAAGAATTGTGTGTTAGCATCTTTATAGTTCAGAGAGAACTGCTTGAAAGTTGTGATAGAACACAAGGCTCTTTCCAACAAACGATAGAATAATGAAGTCAAGCAAGTTGCTAACTGATTAGAATCAAACCAGTATTACATGGCTAATGTTTTAATTTTTATACTAGGATCTGAGCAAACTGAGAGAGGGGCTTTGAAACATTCACTTTTATCTCACTGATGTCTAGCACATTATGTGGTATATACATCAGACTCAATATGTGTTTATAAAATGAATCAATGAAAAGAAAAAATCCTAGATGCACTAAAGGGGAAGGTCATGTGAAGATGGAGGCAGAGATTGGAGTGATGCATCTATAAGCCACAGGAATTGCTTGCAGCCACCAGAAGCTAGGAGAAAAGTATGGAATGGATTCTCCGTCAGAACCTCCAGAGGGATCCAACCCTACCAACACCTTGATTTCAGACTTTTGACTCCCAGAAATATGAGAATAGATTTCTATTGTCAGATTGTGCTAATGTGTTATGGCAGCTTAGGAAACGAATACAGTGGCCTTCTGAATTCCATGTGTGTTCTGAGTTGTTGACTGACTGACCTGAGCCTGTCATTCTCTTCTTATCAAGGTATTCAAGAAATATCCAAGTCTACAATCCTTTTATTTACTACTGATTACATATTGTTCAAGTGTTATTGCTGCTATATAATCTCAGTACTTCTTGAGTCCAGTTCATAGATGAGACAGCTCACTATGTTGATGCAAACAAACAATTGATTGTTGGTGCACTATAGCACCACTCAGGGATGACTTCATAGGAACATAGTGAGGGAAATCTCCCCAGTGATCAAATATCCTCAAATCTCCCATGACTACTATCAATGGAGGGAGAAGTGGACAAAGTTAAGAATTCATACACACATAGTCACTTGTCAGTGACATATCTGTTTGGTCAGAAGTAAGGAGGAAACAAGATTGAAGGTCAGAGACAAAGAGTTCTAGAAACAGACATTTTAATGGACGTATGGGAGTGGGCATAAATTGGGTGGAACTTGCTGTTTTGTGTTAATGACCACTATAGAGCATTTGCTACAGAGAAGCTTTGAACAACTAGGTGATAGGATAACTCACCGGGTGAAGATCAGCCATCATCTATACATGGTCACAAAAAGACAAACAACCCAATTTAAAAATGTGCAAAAGACTTGAACAGATGTTCCTCAAAAGAAGGTATACAAATGGGCCAATAGGAACATGAAAAAAATGTCTGTATCATTAGTCACTAGGGAAATGAAAATTAAAACCTAAATAAATACAACTTCAAACATACTTGGAAGGCTATCATTCAAAAAATGTAAAACAACTAGTGTGGGTGAGGATGTGGAGAAATTGGAACTCTCATACATTGCTAATGGGAATATAAAATGGAACAGCCACTATGAAGAACAATTTGGCAGTTCCTCATAAAGTTTAACATAGAATTAACTTTTGACCCAACAATTCCACTACTAGGTATACTCCCCAGAAAACTGAAAACAGGAACTTAAACAGATACTTGTATGACAATGTTCATAGTAGCTTTATTCACAATAGCCAAAGCGTGGAAACAACCTAAGTGTCCATCAACAGGCAAATGGATAAATAAAACATGGTATATATATATATATACACAATTGAATGTTATTTAGCCATAAAAAGAAAAACGTTCTGATACATGTTATGACAAGGATGAACCTTGAAAACATTATGCCATATGAAATAAGCCAGACATAAAAGGACAAATATTGCATGATTTCTCTTATATAAAATAGCTAGAATAGGCAATTTCATAGAGACAGAAAGTAGATTAGAGGTTACAAGGGCTTGGTGGAAAGGAATATGTGGAGTTATTCCTTAATATGTAAGCAGTTTCTGTTATTAGGTAATGAAAAATTTTAGAAATAGATCATAGTGATGGTTGCAAAACTTTGTGAACATATTTCATGCCACTGAATTATACACTGAAAAATGGTTAAAATAGCAAATTTAATGTTATATATATTTTACCACAATAAAACGAAAACAAGTAGTAAGGAAAAAGAAAGCAATGGGAAAACATTGCTGGTTATTTCAGGAAGGGAAAATGAATCTCCCTCAATTATTAATAACTATATATCTGAAATTGGCAAATTTTTTTAAGAATGAAATTTATTGCTCTATAAAACCTATGGTTATGCTTTAAACATGGCTCCGAACATATGGTGTGTACCTGATGTATACCTAGGGAGCTTGTTACAAATAGAAATTCCTGAACATTGCCTCCAGATATTTAGATTTAGCAGATGTGAGCTGGAGCTGAAGGTATTGTAATTTAACCAATATTGCAGGTGATTTTGATGAGAGTGATCCACAGACATGCTTTGAGAAACAATGTTATAAATAATGGTTAAGTCCTCAGGCCAGACCACAGAAGCTTATCTCCAAATGTACATGGATTTAGTAATATTTCGGTGACGTCTAACCACCATTTCTAATTCTATTCAATGAAAAAAATGGTGTCCTGATATCTTTTCTATAGTGTTGAATAGGCAATAATAACTTACTAGCTCTGTACATTTCCATATATAAGAAAAGTCACCTCTCTAAGTCAATCACCATTCAAGCACTCTGATTAGTATTCAAAAGACAGATATCTCACCTAGTTTAGAATGCTAGAGAACTTTCAGCATCCACTTGTATTATTATAGGTCATTTGCAAAGCATTTTAAGACAGGGACTTTGCAATACGGATTTCTAGAAAGCTAAAAAGAGCCTGAAGTTTAATATTGTGTATCTGACTGGGTATATATTGTATAATTTCTTATATTTTAGTCAACTTTTATTTATGCATGCTTGGCCTCAGTCATTGGATTGCATAAACTTTGAGGAAAAAACCACGTATGAATTTTGTTGTGTTTCCCATCATACCTAATAATGTTATTGACCCCAGACTTATCAACAGGTATGTCAACAAGCTAATAGGCTTAGTGCAATATAGCTCACAATAGCAAACTAAGTCTCTTTGGATAATATTAGCAGAGCATTAATATGATTAGGATTGCTAGCTGAATTGTCTACCTGAGAGCACAGAGCAGACAAAGGCAACCATTACAAAACTGGCTCCTGGAATATTAGGGAGAAAAAGATAAACAAAATAAAATAAATGACTAAAAGAAAAATTGATTCTTGAGTAGCACATATGGCTTTTCTTTTCAATTTTGCTCTATTTTACAATTCACTGTGTATCACTTGACTTTTTTGCTTTACAAAACACCTCAGAAGTATTTAAATCAAAAGACAAAGTAACAGCCTGATTCTGTGTCTTCTGTTTCACAATAAATTTGGTCAGCATTTGACACATCTTAATAAATGTTATATATAGAATGGATTGGCGCCAAGCTCCAGCATCTCTGTGCTTGCAATGTATCATTCTTCATAAATGAGATTATCTTTTTGTTCAATCAAATTCAGATGTTGTCCCTCATAAGTCTACTTTATCCTTGAACTAATGGAAAACACCAGAGGGTGACAGTAAGCAAGACTCGCTTCTTACAGAATCTTATCATACTAGAAGAAATGTGCAACTATTATGAATTTGAACTAACTCTTCTAAGTTACTGATCTACACTTGAAGTTTATTCATGAAATTCACAAGTACTAAACACAAATAGTTATTTCTTCAATAGCAAGTAGGTGCCTTGGATTCAGATATTGATTATATTAAGGGAATTAAATCAGGATCCTGAGTTCTATTTGTACTTGTGGAACTGGCCTCTATTTCCCTGATAAATCAGATCCTCCTTTGTCTATCACTTTTTTTTTTTAACCTGGTCAATAAGACAAAGAGGAATGATATAAATAAAGCAATAGTCTAGAGTTAGACTTTGAGCACCATACCTCCCACATGCTTCGCCATGTGACTGCACAAGTACTTTACCCTCTGTAAATCTGTCTCAAAAGAAAGATATTAATAATTACTTTACAGTTACTGATAATAATGTACAGTGCTTTTGTAAACAGTAAATGAGATCATGTATGTGAAAATCACTTTGTAAAAGGTCAAATGATAAAGTCAGCCACTATTGCTATTATCATCATTATCATAATAAATTTCTGCTTCATAGAGTATTATGAGGATTTACTAAATGGGATAAAGCATCACTTCAGTAATCAAAACCCCTTGAGTTTAACAATGATAACAATGATAATAGCTAGCATTTGCCACAATCCAACATGATCTGACCCCTGCTTACCTATCTGACCTGATCTCATTTCCTACTGCTCTTTCCCTCCTCACTTACCATTTTCCATACAAATCAATGTCTTTGTTCTTCCTAGAGAACACTAAGATTATTATTGCCTTATTAGGAACATTACACTGGCTGCTCTCTCTACATGAAATGTTCTTCCTCCAGATGTGTTCATGGCTCTCTGCTTTGGCATCTTCCAGGTCTCTGATGAAGTGCTACATCCTTAAGGAAGAAGCCTTTCCAAACAACCTTAAGTAAAAATAGCACGCTTCCTGCCTTTATAGCCTCTCCCTAGTCCCTTGTTATACTTTAGTTTCCACATGGCACTTATATCTGATATTATTTGTTTGCTTATGTATTATTTAATCTTCCCAATCAGCATAGGACATCTATGAAGGCAAGGATTATTTTCTGCTTTGGT